>NC_142346.1:41539759-41691251 GCF_054954075.1 Amborella trichopoda | reverse complement strand
AAATGGCTCAACTTGGTTTGCTCCACTATTTACTGGAATTTGTCATTTGTTCAGATTTGTTTATCAGCAACATGCTGCCATGAACTCAGTAATTACGAGAACAACGATTTATTCCCAATTTCTAGATAACTCCTGGGTTCTTTTGCAATCCAAACATGGTGTAGCACTAATAAGTTGAAATTTCACTGATCAAATAAAATTGTGATTTCCATATATCCACATTTTTAAGGTTAAGGATTCGTTTTTGCTAGGTCAGATGCTTTTTTGGTAAGACCTCGTGAGGCCATTTTCACACTATTTTAAAAGGGTGAGGTTTGTTAAACTGTTGAAGTAAGGAGCACCTCAAAACTATGCCGAAAATGCAGTTTCCATGCAATGGGATTATATGAGAATCAATTGTTGCCCCCAATTATGAATTTTAAAGTTTCAGAAATGGTGATGATCAAGTAAATCTATAAATGCTTAAAATCTTGAAAATGGACGATCCAGATAATGTGTTAGAAGATGAACTATTTTTATTACTAATAAAATTTTTGTTTTTGTTTTTTTTCTATAATACTCGAGGTCAAGATGATTGGTTTGAGGGTTTCCCGGCATAGGAACCGCTTTCTCTAGTGGCTTTTTTAGGTGCACCTTACTTGTATAGCATGAGGTTGACACTTTATATAAACTTTTTCCATTTTAAAAGGGATGTGATATATATAAAGTGTCGACCTTAACCAAGTAAGGCACTCCTCCAAACTGCCATAAACACTTATTATGGCTTGAAAATCTATGTCAACCCTTAATTAAGAAATTTAAAAATTAAGAAATTTAAAACTTCAAGATAGTACAGATTAAACATATCTATAAATACTTAAAAATCATGAAAACAGACGGTCTAGATAATGTGTTACATGATTCACCATTTTTTTACAAGTTAAATCGTTTTCTTTTATATCCACACATCTCTAGGTCTAGATGATTAATTAAAGTGTTTCTAACAGGGGTAACATTTTCTGATTATTTTTTTTATTCTTAATATTAAATTTCATTGGATCAGAGAGCTGAAGAAGTTTATAGTCACAAAGCAAAAAGAGGGGAAGAAATAGATGAAAAATGATCATGTGTATTTTAGATACACAGCATTAGTGTGTGCGTGAGTTTTAAATGGTCCATCCTTGTAAGTGAGAAATCCTAACACCCTTTGGACGTGTTTGTTTTTCTAAAAATTTTATTTCATATTTTTAAAAAATTATGTTTTTTTCACACTTCCATCTAAAGTTCGAAAACTAATCTTTCAACAAAAGTTTGCATTCCTTTGTTAAAAAGTGAAATAATAAATTCCTAGGGGAAGTAGAAACTTAATCTTTAATAACTTTTTTATCGATCGCTATTCACTATGTATGATATAAAAACATAATATTGGTATTATTAATATGATATAATATAATATAATATTATTATAACATAATATTATATAATATAATAGTATATAATATTATATTTTATAATATTTTAGATTATATATATAATAATATAATTATATTATATTTTGTATAATATAATAATATAAATATTATATATTATATTATATTATATATTATATTATATATTTATATTTATTTTATTAATATAATTTATATTATATAGTATATATTGATTATATATTATATGTATTATATATTATATTAAATATATATTATATATAATATATAGTACTAAATATATTAAATGAATTTAAATATATCAAATATATGTATTATATTAATATATATAATATTTATATTATTATATATTATATAAATATATTATATTATATTATATAGATAATATTTATTATTTATCAAATATATAATATACATTATATTATATATTATATTATTTTATATATGTTATATATTTACATTTATATGGTTAATATATATATATATATATATATTTCTCAAACACAGTACCCAGCACTTTCTTAATATCCAGAAAGTTATCAACACAGTACTTAGAACTTATTCAAATATTATGGAACAAAGCATTTAACTTTTCATAACATTAAAAACATTAAACTTTCTAAAAGATATCTTTCAGAAAAACAAACATGCCCTTTGAATAGAGGAAAACGTCAGCACATTTCTAAGTTAAAATTTCTTTTTCTTTCTTTTGACCTTTTTGCCCTATTTCTCTCTACCCTAGTCATACCCTCTCCTTTCTCTTTACACGGTTTCCAGCATTGAATATATCGTCAAATAATCCATCTGTAATGGAAATTACATTAGTGAGAATATAAGCCGAAACATAAAAGAGAACTTGATTTAACGGCTCTTTCGAAAAATTGAGAAGGCAAATAAAAAACATATAGGTAAACGGATTTCATAATAGAATAGATATTTGGCGATAACTTTCCCTCCACCCAAGCAATATACGAACAGGGAAACTAAAAGGCTAATATACCAAGGAAAGAGCCCAAAACCTTCAAAAAAAAAAAGAGGAGGGTTGAGATAGAGATATAAGATTAATCTCTCTTATAGTAATGGAGAGAAATAAACACATAGGGATATGTTTATGGACTTCTTTGTTAGCATGAAGATTAGGACTCACCCGAAGACTGGTTGAGGGAGATGTCACATAAGATAGAGAGAGTGTTTTATGTACAACCACCCGAACCTGTGGCCTGCCCTTACTCACTCACTCCGAGTGAGTTTTTGTGATTATTATACGTGTATTAATATAATGTCACTTCATCGCATCAAAAATAACTCTCGAATGTGATCCTACATTTGTTATACAATGAATACAAAAGAAAAAAACATATTCCTATGTAAACAAAATTAAACAAGTCACGTCTATTTAACATAAGTATGTGATTATAAATATTCAAAATGCAATAGGTTCATTATGCCTTATTCAAAAAAATAGGTTCATCAAGCTCCATCAAATTATAATATGCAATACATCGATTTATGTAGACCTAGTTTTGGCATGCTAACCTGTAACTACGAAGGATAAAGTTCCAAGAATTGAACAGACTAACCATTTTGGAAATAGACAGGTCCAGATAATTTGTTATAGAATACATTATTTTATGACTTTAAATCTTTTACCCATAGTTCTATATATTGAGGTCGAGATGATCACTTGGAAAAACTTCAAACCTTAAACACAACCTGTTTGGGTGGTTTCTTGAGCTATGACTTATATTTATAATTTATAGGGGTTTTGTGTCGATTGGACCCCGACCCAGTTCTGGAACCTACCTACCTGGGCTTACTTGGACCCAGACCAGGGTCTAAAAATTTAAAAACATTAAGTTATATACTATGTAATATATATGTTTTATTCTAGTAAAAATGATAATAAATAAAATCTAGTGAAAAAATGTATGTTTTATATATGATTTATAATATTTCATACCAGGTCGACTCAACCTGGTCCGACCGAACCCTATAGGGTCCATGCCGGATCTAGACCCAGATCAGGTCCAAGCATCCAGATCTGAGATGCTGAGTCCAAACCAATCTTGATTGGCGATCCGACGATTCAATACGAGATCAATGGGTGGCCATCTGCCCCACTAATACGATGTTTCATACACTGGCTTTCACCATTTATTTTTATGAGAGAGAGAGAGACAATAGGCATGAAGGTGGGCTCAAGAAGAGAGAGAGAGAGAGAGAGAGAGAGAGATTTCCAGTTATAGGCTTGGAGGTTTACCTACCTCACGGGTGAATGTAATTGTAACCACTCCCACTTTGCTATCCCTGTCAACTTTTTATTTCGACAAAGAGAGGGAGGAGAGTAGAGTTGGTACGCTCATCTTCCCATTCCAATCCCTCCCACCATTCTTTTTCTCCTTCAATTAGTCTTAGCATTTCTGCTTCTCGGAGACCTTGAGGGAGCCTTCTCAACTTGGGATACCCTCTCACAGATATTCTCTCCAATGAAGGCGCATTCTCACATATACTCTTCAATTTCACCAAACCATTTAATTGCAATTTTTTTAATTCGGGGAGGGTGATGTTTTGGCCTACCTGCCCCCCACTAATTATCTCTTCTAATCCTCTGCACCTCATTATCGCCATTTCTTCTAAGCATGGAAGACATTGTACCACATTTGCCAATAACACATTCTTCAATACATCACAATCTTCAATAAGCAAAAATCTGAGATTGAGAAGATGATGGTCTCCATCTCCCTTCCAAATTCTCCTCACAACTCGCAAATTCGAGAGGCACAAAAATTCCAAGCTCTTCAAGCTGGGAACAACATCAAGGCCAACAAAATCCAATTGAGAACATTTGATGCCAGTTCCATGAAGATCAAGCACCTTTAGGGCTTCTAGAAACCCTCCGGAATGTTATTCAAATTTCTATTTTTTCTGAGCATCAATGTCGTGAGAACCGGACACACTGGCCGATTTGGAAGTCTCTCTAGTCCATTACTCATCAACGATATACGTTGGGCCTCTCCCCATTCTTCAACCCTGAGTGCTTCTTTCAGTCCCAATCCTGCTTCAACAATAAAACCCCCACCCTCTCTTGTGGAGCCGATACGTATGGCAACATCTCGGATCACATCATGAAGCTTCACAAAATAATCCGTTCTACGAACTTGCTCTATCATGCATGAGTCAATCAGCTTTTCAATTAGACCGTGGCCTTTGTTTCTAGCATCCTCCACACTATCCACTCTGCCTAAGAGCCCCTCACACATCCAACGCTCAGCCAAATTATCCTTTTCAATTTCGCAGTCCTCTGGAAATAGGGAGCAATACAAAAAACATTGCCTAATGTTTTCATCTTGTAATTCGTCGTAACTATACTTCAATGGCACAAACACTTCACGTTCCATGCCCTCAATCTCCATTGTTGCTTCCCGTAAAGCTCTCAGTGCATTCTCCCACACATGCACATTATCCTTGTCTCTCATCGCACAACCGACTACGATGATGGCGAGTGGTAGGCCACCACATTCTTTGAGGACCTTACAAGCGATGGGCTCTATGGAAGGGAGACCTACCACATTTCTTGCTTTTTCACGAAACAAGATCCATGCTTCCTCCTCTAATAAAACATCCACTTTAATTTTGAGGTCAGTTTCCATCCGATTGCACACTATTAATGATCGAGTGGTTATTATAATCTTACATTTATTTTGTGGGTTTGGGCGAGGGACTCCTATAGCATTCAAATCCAGCTTTTCCCACAAGTCATCTAATATAAGCACGAATCTTTGCTCCTTCGAAGCAGAAAACAATCTCTCTGCAATCATATCTTCATCTTCAACATTCATTCCCAATTTTTTCATTACTTCTTTTTGAATTCTAGTTATATTTACATCTGTTGACACAGTGATCCATATCACTCTCTTAAATCCTTGATTTTGTGATGGACTATTGTTGATTTCCAGCATGACAGTTGTCTTTCCAACGCCTCCCATACCGTGAATGCCAATCACACCCAATTCATTGTTACTCAAACATTCAAGGATCTTAGTTACATTTTTATCAAATGTTGACTGGCCTGTGATTGAAGCTGTAGGCATCTCCCTCCCCACTGGCGGTGGTCGATCCATGCTCCAATTCACAGTATTTGCTAGATTGATGTGAGTAGTGATTTGGGATAGTTTCTTTGTTGCTTGTCTACCTGACTTGTAGTTGGAGGGGCAATTTGGGCAGAGTCCTCCAAAGCAACACTTGTTGTCGTGGTATCTTTCAACTACTTCATCTGCTTCATGTTCCAATTCTCGTGCCCTATTGAACCACTGTTGTGCTTCACCTGTGGCTGCCTTCCCACTTCTTTCTGTTGCTTCAATATTCGCCTCCAAATCAGGAATTTGGACCTTAAGTCAGTTCGTTCTCATTTCTCAGTTCCTCAACCTTCTCCCGGCATTTGAAGAGATATCCGAGCTGTCGAGTGATGGGTTCCAAAAATATATTCACAATTTGGAGCACGCCGGTAGCAATTTCCATGGTTGATGGTAGCAAAAGAGAGGCAAACACAATGAAATAGTTCAGGTAGCCACAAGCCTTGGGACACTAAACAAAAGCACCTTGTAAAAAGCCCAATTGGTCGAGAAAACCAAGTAGAAGGAAAGTGTCCTTTTGGTGAAGAAGATTAACCAAACCAAGGTGAACAAAGCAAAGCTCTGTGTTTTTGTGGAGAAGAAGATCAAGAAAACCAAGGTGAACAAAAGGAAAGCTCTCTGTTTCAGCCGAAAAGAATATCAAAAAAAGCAGGGTGAACAGTAGGAACACTCCTTGATTTAGTCAAGAAGATCAATAAAACCAAGGGGAGTAAGAGTTTTGGTTCAAGAACTTGCTCAAAAAAAGATATCACAATGATATTTAATGATGCAATAGATTAATCTCTGCATATAAAGAGCGATAAAGATGAAGAATCAGAGGTAGTGGTTTGGAACCAGCATAGAAAAGAAGGGAGGAGGTGCAGCAAAGAAAAGAGGAGGAGGAAGAAGTAGTGGTGTTAAATCAATTTTTTTTAAACCTCAATCCACACGCCATTGTAATTGTCATTTGAGGGATGGGTGGTAGGGTGCATCGGTGAAAATATTATTCAATTTCCATTATTAATCATCCTATGCTCATTCAAAACATGGGTCGAATTCGTAAAAGACCTCCATTCTCACTTTTCCACCCATAAACTATGTTGGAATAGTGAAAATATAGGCGCCAATAGCACCATCCTTGTGTGTTTACTTTATTTGTTACGTACCGTAAGCTAGTTGAGCTCTAAGCATGATTAGTCTTATACATTGGTGGGTGCTAATGAATATAATACAATAAAATATGGATAAATGAGCATGAAAGAGCTCAATTGAGAGGGCTTTTTTTAGGTCCAATTCATTGGTGTCATGATAATATGGACTTAGATGCCGATAATATGGACTTAGATGCCAAATAAAAAGTTTTACTGCGTCAAATGCTCAGATGAAGTAAAAAGCGAAAGGAAAATGTGCGGACCTCCACTGCTATAATGCAAAAGGTTTCGCATTTATGAAAGGAATTGTGTGGACCTCCAATTGCCTTTGGGTGTGGTTTGTATAGAGCCGAGGCTCTAAACAATCAAAGTAAAGCCCAGGTACACAAGGAGGCCAATTGCCTTTGGGTGTGGTTTGTATAGAGCCGAGGCTCAAAGTAAAGCCCATCTTCAAATAGTGTCCCGAAATATGGTTTCAATATTGGAAATCTTTGTGATAGCATTCAAATATATTCATCTTTGAATATAAAATTTAAAGCTAACAAAATAGTGTAGATTGAGCAGATCTATGAAAACTTGAAAATCTTAAAAATTGACGGTTAAAAATGCATTACAAAATGTATTGTTTCCAACACTTGCAATCCATTTTTTTTCTCATGTCCATGCATCTTGATGTCGAGATGATCACTTTGATTATATTTGGGCATGAAAACAACCTCTTTTAGTGAAAATTTTGAGGCAGGCTCTAATTTGATTGTTTAGAGCCTTGGCTCTATATAAAATTTTTCCATTGCCTTTAATTAAAAAAAATAAAATCTAGTCTGAAAGCATGGGCTCGGTTAGCCTGACCTTTGAACCCAGGGTTAAAATCAGTGTTTTTATGTGCAGCTTGACCTAGCTCCTTAGTGCTTTTTACAGGCTTTCATTTAAAATGTACAAACTTTACAACCCACCTCAAATAAAACATTGTACCATGGGGAACATGACATTGACTTGAGCCCATGACTTGAGAAAAGTAGAAACTTTAGATCCCACCTCAAATGATGCACTGCACCATGGGAGACCTCAAGCAGAATTGGGTGCGATTTATATAGAGCCTGGGCTCTAAACAATCAAAGTAAAGCTCACCTTTAAATAGTATCAATAAATGTAGTTTCAATACTGAAAATCTTTGTGATAATCTTAAATTTTATTTTCATGTGTAGTTTTAATACTGAAAGTCTATAACGTAGACTCGCTGTTGTTGTTAGATCAAGCCCTCACCAATTAGACTCAGGCTCTTTTCTTGAGAGGAGTAGACTTTGTATATACAATGTGTAAAAAAATAAAAAAAAAGAAAGTAAAAGAGGTTAGGAAGCGTAACATCAAAAGAAATAAGGGAGAAAGGTACAGCAAAGAAAAGATAATGAACAAGTGGTGTTAAATAGAAAGAAGGGGCACCTTCTCTCTTCTTTCTTATGATGTTGCAGCTTCCTACGCAATTTTTATGTTTTTGCTCTTTATCACTTAAAAATTCCCGTCCCACAATTGACAATGACAAGGGCATGTGAAATGAAGTTACAACTAAATTGATTTAATCACTACTTGTTTACTAAATATATATTTAACACCACTTGTTCATTGGAGATACAAGTTTGGCATTTCAAGTTTTGTTAAAGCTGTTCTAGAATTTCCTATTATATTTAGATTTTCTTTATTAAGGTCTCTAACACATGGCAAATGAGGATATTTTCTTTAGTTTATATGGTATATAACCCCCCGTCCCTCTTCTCTCTCTCTTTCTCTCTCTATATTTATGTTTATGACTTAAAGTTGGATTTTAATCACATGGTAAATTATCATTTTTAGTTTTCAAAATTTATTCATTTTTTCATATTCATGATGTTAAATATTATAAATTTGAATCAAATTATATTTAAAAACCATATTTATTACCAAGCCCGCATTTCTACATGTGCGGCCTTGCCGCATGCTAACTGCATCCTTATTTAAATGAGTTCTGTCCAAAACCTAGAGATGGATTTTGAATTTTAAAATTTTATTTTTATGTTTTGGGTATATCACCGGGGGAAGGGTGAACTGAAGATGTCATATTGACAATTGACATCTTTTACCGTAACCACCAATACTTGAGTCCATTCCTAGGAATTAACATTTTAGGAAATGAAAATATGATAAGTAGAAATTTGGATAAAGAAAAAACGGAACCCTAAAAATAAAAAATGAGATTTTTTTCTCTCTAATAATATTTTAACAATATCAATTTTATCATCCACTAACAAGTTGGATGTTTAACGCGTCAAGGGACACCATCCATCATAGAAGTGTGTCCCCTTAGGCGCGAATTCCTTATATGGGAAAAGTTCTTGTTAGCCCACTAGTTGATGAAATAGCATAAGCCCAACGATTGAGATTGAATATGGGCCGATCTAAACTGTATTTCATATTTGAATTTTTTTCTACAGATATAAATCATTTGAAATTTGTATCGTCCGCTCTTCTCATCAAGACAAATTAAATAAAAAAATTTAAAAAATTATTCACAAGAACTAAATTGATCAAAATATCCCTGTAATTTTCAGAGGTATTTTGGTCTATCTTTTATAAATTATTCTTTTAATATGTTTATTAGATTCGCCAATTTTTCTAAAGTACACACTAAAAATTTCAAGTGAATTTAATTTATAAAAGTATTAAAATTCAAATACAAAATACAATCATGATCATTGGATAGATCAACCCAGATTCAATATATGCAATTGGATGGTGACTATAGTGGTCACCTAGAACACTGACCTCAAACTTTCAATATACATGTATATAATTTTTGTTTACATTTAAAATAATAACAATTATAGATCTGTTGAAAATGAAATATAAAACCTAATGGCCATGTCCGTAGCTCTAGAACCCCTACAAATCAAAATTGCCGGTGAATCCATATGAACTATCGCAACCGAGTTGGATCGAGCCAAATACACAATCACCTCCCAAATCGATGAAAAATCTAGGAACTCGATAGATGGGCTAAGAGACTCGATAAAACTGACCATGCTTTCTTAGATGGGAAAGTTGGATCATTTTTAACGGTTCCCTAAACTAGCATTCAGTGTTTGTAATGGTGTTTGAAGATCGGCAAAGCGGATCAGTTTTCCGGTGACAGATCTGCCAGGCCATTCCAGGTTTTCCAACACTGTTTACAATATTAAAACGAATTGAAAATTTGAAGAAACGAATTGAGAGAACACTAGTTCCTCTCCAATTGAGTTGAGGAGAAGAGAGAAAGAATACCATATTTTTAATTAATATAGTACAATTACACAAGGAAAAGATTTATTTAGGGCTTAGGCTTCACCTTAAAAAGTAAAGTCGTACCTCAAAAAACTTATTACCCCAAAACTTATTAAAAAAATATAGTTACTAGGATTAGAAGAACCATCTAATCGATCGTTTCAACCCCAAAAACTCTTATGCATTTCTATTTCAAGCTCTAAAAATAATATAGCACATTATGGAGATCATTCATTTTCAAGTCATGTTCGCAAAATCGAACCGGAACGGTTAACAAGAAATAGGCTTGGAAGCGGTTTAACTGGTCTAACCATTAAACCGGCCCAATTCAACAGCACTAACCAGACAAGTCCCGAGCTGCCAAAAAAGCGTCGAAAGAAGTAAAAAAAAAAGATACAAAAAATACTATACTAAAATATGAAAAGCATATAAAGAATGATTAAAATACATTCAAATGAAGATGAAAATTAAAATCTACTAACGCATTCCAATGAAGTTGAAAATTACTAAAAAAAAATGGATTTTAACAAATTGATTTAGAATTTTATGAAAAAGATAGGAAAATATAAAAGTGAGTATTAGTGACCAAAACAATTTTTAATCTTTACCATAATGTAAAGAATATTAAAAAATATATTAAAAATCAATTTTTTTATTTTTAAAAATTTATATGCATTTTTTTAAATTTTTTTTATATACCGATTGATCAACAAAACTATGCAAAACCGGAACCTGCCTATGGCAGGTTCCCCGATCTAACCAGGCAATTAGATCGCCCTATTTTGTGAACATTGTTTTTAAGTATTACAACACTAACCCATCATTGGAACTAAATTATCGCCCATCATCGGAAATAAATTATCGAACCATGTAGGGGTGGGTTTCCAGAGCCAAAACTACATTTTTACATAATGCACCGGCCTCTCGCTAACTGCACCCTTTACGTAATCCACTGAGAGATTCTAAAGATTTGAATTATAAATACGTACGAAGTTACTAAATAGCTGATGTCTGTTCATGGCAGCATTCGTAAAGCAAAATTGAACCCGAACGGTTAACTGGATATGGGCCCGGAAGCGGTTTAACAGACCTAATCGGTAAACCGGCCAATTCAACTATTCTAACCGAGTAAATCCTGAACCTTCAAAAAAGTGTTGAAAAAAATAAAAAAGATACAAAAATATATATACTAAAATATGAAGAGTATATAAAAAATGATTAAAACAAAACGCATTAAAATGAAATTGAAAATTAATGAAAAAATAGATTTGAACAAATCGAATTGTGCCTAGCAGAATTTTTAAAATTTTCTGCAAAAGAAGGGAAAATATAAAAAGTGAGACCAAAACAATTTTTAATCTTTACCATAATGTAAAGAATATTAAAAAATACATTACAAAATAAATTCTTTATTTTTTAGAATTTATATATATTTTTTTGATTTTTTTTTTTAAATACCAATCGATCGCCAAAATTGCCCAAATGACCAAAACCGGAACCGGCCAAGCGATCTAACGAAACACTTGGATCGTCCGGTTTTGCCAACAGTGATAATATCATTATTCCCCCCTGAAACTAATTTAAGATGTATTGTGTTGATCCAAATCATGGAATGGACATATCATTCCCTATGGTACTATTACTTCATGCGATCGACTTGAACCAATCTCTTAGCGAAAGCACTGAAGGTCTTGTCCTCTTCAAAACAACCCTTCCTTGTCAAATGGCACACCTCCTCGAGGTCAGACGGTCTGAAGGCGAGAGAGGCTCTTCTTGGCCTCCAAAAAAATAAAGAGCGGGAGTATGTTAAAAAAAAAAGCAGCAGTCAAAATCCCAGTCTTGCCTAAACAACCACTAAGACCAACTGCAATGTACATGAAAAACAGAAACTAAAAAGGCTGGCAATGTTCCGGTCTTCAACATTGACGCCATGGCAGGCACCTGAAACCAAGTCGCTTAGCAATGTTCCGGTTTGGCCCGCCAGTTCCGAGTTGAACTGGCTGATTTTTAGGACACTGATTCAGAAAATCGAAAGCCTCTTTCGGGGACATTTTGTAACCCTAAAGACCCATGCTTTGCTTATGCTTTAGACCTACTTCAGATATACAAGGAAATATACGAAGTGGAGAGAGTCTTCCTTTGATTTCATTTTAACAAAAGATGGAGGCCTGCTTTTGGTTTTTGAGCGCTCTTTTATTTTCTAAGGCATTTCTTCTCTCTCTGATTTTTGAGATGTTTGGTTTATAAGGCATCTCCTCTTTTTCTCTTTTTCTCTCTAATTTAGTAAGTATTGGGTTGGCTTTACTCCAGTGCCCATCTTCATTACTTTTCGGAGTCTTTTTCCCCACTTTACATTTCAAGCTTTTTTTTTTTTTTTTTTGCTGATTTCTGACCTTTTATACTACTTTCTTCATATTTTCATCGACTACGTTTCTCTATATTTCACAGCTAGGTCCTTTTATACTTCTCTAAAATTGGTTAGTTAGGTCCTTTTTACTCCCCTTCTATCTGTCCCCCAACCTTTCGGGTCCAAAATTTGGACCCATATCCAGACCCGAGGTAGAGTCTACCCATCGAGTTTCTGGTTGGGATCCATTGCCGCCCGTAATTGCATTAATCTCTTGGGTCGGGGTATGGTTGGTACACAAACAACACCAAAACGGCTCCCAACTAAAAAAAACTGAATCATGGCAGTGTTGAAGATAGTGGTGGCAATGGACCCGAACTTGAACGAAGACCCACCGGGTATACATAACATGGGTCCGGGTAGGGGTCCAACATTGCGATCCGGTGGGTCGGGTTCGGGTGTACCCGATCCTTACCCCGTAAAATGTTAGAGATATAATACTTCAAGCCTTATTCGTTTGGGTGTATTAAAGACTGTATCCAATAAGGACTCGTAGTCATCTTTAGCTATTAAACGAAAAATCAGAGGGATCGAAATCGTTCCCAATAATATGGGTATAGGAAGGTAAAAAATGGAAGGAAAAAAAACAACAAAAAAACTCATAGTGACGGTGGCAATGGACCCGACCAAACCTTGGACCTAACAGGATAAACCCAGGACCCGATGGGTACAAATATGGGTCCAATTTTTGGACCCGACGAATCGGATCGCATTCCAAAACCTGGACCCGAATACTACTCGGGGTCCAGCCGGACCCGACTCATTGCCACCCCTAGTTGAGGAGGATGGGGCGGTCCATTGCCCCCAACTAAAAAACTTCTGCATTATAAGGTTAACACCTTATGTAAACTCTTTCGATATTTAAATGCTTGTAAAATAGGTTTACCAGCTTCAAAAAATTATTCCCTTTGTGTTCCATGTTGGAGAGAAATATCACCTTGATTGTCGAGCACCAAAGATTGATAAACATTACAAACAATATTTAAAGGATCCAATTTCTATAAGTCCTACACCTTACGAAAAAAAAAAAAGAAAAACACTTCGGTATGATGTTTCTAAAATGTATTTCTACAACTGATTAGAGCTCAAAAAACAGTACAGGTCTTTCATGAACACGAGAGAATGGATGGTCTATATAATGTGCTATAATATATAACTTTTTTTTTTGGGGGCTTGAATTTTGTTTTTTTATAACCATAAAGGTCAAGATTGAGATGATCGACTTGAAAGTTTTCTAACACCAAAATTGCCACTTTTGGTGAGTTTTGAGATGATTATGTAATTTTTCTGTAAGGCCTAGGTCTTATTTTAATCTTTTCTATATTTATGTAAGGGAGATGTTTGTATAAGGTGCCCGCCTTATACCAGACAAGTAAGGTGCATCTTTAAATTTTATCATAGGATGTATTTCTAGTGTCAAAAACCTTATGATGACCGGAAAATACATGTTCAACCATAATTATAGAATTTAAAAATTCAAAAACGATATAGATCAAACAATTTTAGAAACAATTAAAATTCTTGATAATAGCATACAACTTGTTATAAGATACCTTACTTTTACAACTTCAAATTTTTTTCTTTCTATATCTATACATCTTGAGGTTGAGATGATCAATTGGAAAGTCTTTCAACTTTGAAACACTCTTTTCTACTGTCTTAAATGTCAATATATGTGAGAGATTTCTAATAAGTTCTGCATTGGGGGTTGCTAATCTGGATCCAGAATCTGAACCCATTCTTAGTTGGAATTGGGAACATGTCCGATTTTGATAGATTCGCTTAGTTACATAGACAATCGAGCGAGTCTGTTAAGGAACTAGGCATTCCGGTTTGGCCGAATTTCCAATCAGGAAGGGATCTAAATTATTTTTAAAATCCCAAGTGGTCCAAAATAATTTATTCTAAATAATTTAAAATGTTAGTATGATAAAAGTACTTCATTCAAATTTCACCATTACAATAATTGTAAATAAATACCATATTGAAATAGTTCCAACAATGTTTTCGTGTTTTACAGGGAGAATTGTATTGGTTAATGGCAGGGACTTACCAGAGGCATTTATTTCTTGCAAGAGTGTTAGAAAATCCGTTATTTATTGTCCCATTAAGGAATATTTTTATTCGAGGCTGATCCTATTAGTGAGGCAGATTGAATATTCATCGATAAATAAATAAGACTGACAATTTTAAGGAAAAAAAAACTCTCAATTCCTACTCTTAAAAGTCAAGTGACTACTAAGAAAAACCATGAAAATTTTGTACTACTCTTGAGCTAATCAGCAATAATTCACAAAGTAATAAATGGCTAAACTAATTTAAAAAATGGATTGTATATAATGGAACTATTTACTTTTGGTATAAGGAGGTGGCAATTACTTCTAACCTTATGATGTGTCATCTAATAGCTTAGGTGTGTTATAAAGTTCAAAAAAAAGAAAAATTAACTTTGCGCTTGGTCAATGGAATAAATGTAACCACCCAATTTTACATCCAATGAGCAAGATTAATTGTGACCACCTCGTAATAAGGTAAATGGACTTTATTGGTTTCTGGCTCTATTTCTTTACCTAATAATGCATGACTTCCTCACTACCAATTGACCGGGCCTGCCAACTGTAGGCACGTCAAGCCCAGCTCAGGTTCATTTGGGGTTGGGCCAAGCCCAACTTAGCTTGGACTAAGCCAAAGGCGCCTGGATCGGGCCGAAGAGGCCCCAGCCCTAGTACTAGGTCCGGCCTAATAATCTAAAGAAAAACTAATTAAATTAGGGAGATCGGCCCAGTCGTGGCCCGACATTCAGGCCCCATTTTATAGCCTAGAACCTATGAGGGCCAAGCCACTCATTATGGCCACATTTTATAGCCTAGAACCTTATGGCCAACTTTCATCTTCACCTGCTTCATGTTTTCCTCATTGTGATTGGGGTAATCTTAGCCCTCCATTCAGAATGGACGGTTGGATAAGGGGATATATAAGTATTATGTTGTATGGAAGCATAGAAAGCTTTTCTTTTCTTTTAGGAAAGGTTTCTATACTTCCCCTACAGCATAGAAGAACTATCCTCCCCCTACCATCTAACCATCCAATTTTGATCAATAGAGCCACTCACCGTTTGATCTTAGATCTAACGTCTCAAAGAATTTTATTTTTAATTTTTTTTATGCAAATTATATGAATACAAAATTTGGTACGTGCCATCTTCTCATTGGGGCACACCTATAAAAAAATATTAAAATTTTTTGATAAAATATAATGACCAAAATACACCTTAAAACTTTCAAAGGTATTTTGGTCATTTTATTTTATTGGAAATGTTTTTTTTATATTTTTTGCTAGTGCGAGTTTAATAGAGGATTAGACGTCCAAAATTTGGTGGAAAAATAGTTATAGAAAAAAAATAAATATAAAATAGTGTATAGACGTGACATTGTGATGGGGGCCAATCTTAGGCCTCCATTCAGAATGGACGGTTGGATAAGGGGAAGTATATAAGTTTTATGCTGTAGGGGAAGCATAGAAAGCTTGCCCTTTCTTTTAGAAAAGGTTTCTATACTTCCTCTAGAGCATAGAAGAACTATCCTCCCCCTACCAACCGTCCAATTTGATCAATAGAGCCATTCACTGTTTGATCTTAGGTCCGACGTCTCAAAATATTAGTTTTTTTTATACAAATTATATGAATATAAAATTTGGTACGTGCCATCTTCTCATTGAAGCACACCTATAAAAAATATTAAAAATAAATTTTCAATAAAATATAATGACCAAAATACCCCTTAAATCTTTCAGGGGTATTTTATCATTTTTATTGAAAATATTTTTTTATATTTTTTTTTCTAGTGCAAGTTTAATAGAGGATTGGACGTTCAAAATTTAGCGTCAAAATAGTTTATAGAAAAAAAAATTAAAAATAAAATAGTGCATAGACACGATATTGTGATGGGGCCAATCTTAGCCCTCCATTCAGAATGGACAATTAGATAAGGGGAAGTATATAAGTTTTATGTTGTAGGGGAAGCATAGAAAGCTTGCCCTTTCTTTCACGAAAGGTTTCTATACTTTCCCTACACCATAGAAGAACCATCCTCCCCCTTCCATCCAACCGTCTAATTTTAATCAATAGAGCCACTCACCGTGTGATCTTAGACCCGACGTCTCAAAGTATTTTATTTTTAGTTTTTTTTTATATAAATTGTATGAATATGAAATTTGGTATGTGTCATTTTCTCATTGGGGCGCACCTATAAAAAATATTAAAAATATTTTTTTTGATAAAATATAATGACCAAAATACCCCTTGAAACTTTCAAGGGTATTTTGGTCATTTTATTTTATTGGAAATATTTTTTTATATTTTTGACTAGTGCAAGTTTAATAGAGGATCGGATGTCCAAAATTTGGTGTCAAAATAGTTTATAGAAAAGAAAAAAAAATAGTGCATAGATGTGACATTGTGATTGGGGCAAATCTTAGCCCTCTATTCAAAATGGCCGGTTGGATAAAGGGAAAGTATATAACTTATACTGTAAGGGAAGCATAGAAAGCTTGCCCTTTCTTTTAGGAAATGTTTCTATACTTCCCTTACATCATGGAAGAACTATCCTCCCCCTACCATACAACCATCCAAATTTGATCAATAGAGCCACTCACCGTTTGATCTTAGATCCGACGTTTCTAAGTATTTTATTTTTAGTTTTTTTAATAAAAATTGTATGAATATTAAATTTGGTACGTACCATCTTCTCATTGAGGCGCACCTATAAAAAATATTAAAAATAATTTTTCGATAAAATATAATGATCAAAATACTCCTTAAAACTTTCAAGAGTATTTTCATCATTTTTATTGAAAATATTTATATATATATATATATATTTTCCGTGCGAGTTTAATAGAGGATTGGATATTCAAAATTTGATGTCAAAACTGTATATAGAAAAAATAAAATAATTATAAAAAAATAAAAAATAAAATAGTGTATAAAAGTGACATTGTGATTAAGACAATCTTAACATAATTTAAGCTTGCCCTTTTCTTTTTACCACAAGCCTCTCTCTCTCTCTGGTGAATGTTCCTCCTTTCCCCAAAGTGTATGAATCCATAATTTAACGTAAAGCAAATGGAAGCCAGCTAGAAAGAAGAGAGATTCCATAATTAAGGTCAAGCAAGTGGAAGCCAACTAGAAAGAAGAGCAGTTACCGTCAATCTTTCATATGAATAATTGAGGAGAAATTACGCACCGAAAGGTTAAAAAAAAAAAAAAAAAAGCAAGAAACGGGCCCGGCCCTTTGCCTTTACTTGACTGTAAATCACAAAAACTCAAATCCATGTATGTTTTATGAGTTTTCTATAATGTTTAAATCTTAAAAAAGATGCTTCAAAGTTTTCATTGTGGTCTAAATTGTTGATTTTAAATACCATGGAACTTTACTCCTTCAATAATTCTCCAATCTAGAAAAATGAGTGGATGAAAAACAGGAGGAGTACGAGAGGAAAGACATGGCTGAGAGGGTTGTGTCCAAATTGTTGGCCGTTCTATAGACTCGGCAAGACAGGAGCCAAGCTCATGCCGGAGGTGCAGCACAAGTATGAAAAGAACTTTGAAAGATTGGCGATGACTCCCCCTCTGAGTTGGAGGGGGTAGTAGACTTAGAAGCCACACCAATTGATGACCAACCGATTGCGAGATCAATTACGCAAAAGGTTCTTGATTGCATAAATGATGAAAAGAATCAGGTTATTGGTGTGTATGGTATGGGGGGGATCTGGAAGACGGCTCTAATTGAAAATGTTCATAATCAGCTCTAATCTAATTCTAGTTTTGACATTGTGATATGGGTTAAAGTGTCTCTTAATCCAAATATGGGATGCATGCAGAGGTTTTGGGCCTCAATTTGTCCATGGTGAATATTGAGAAGGTGAAAGATGAGCTGTTGAAGATTCTAAGAACTAATAGGTATTTGCTGATTTTGGATGATGTGTGGAAGAGATTGGAACCGAAAGAAATAGGAATTCCCTGCCCAACTGTTAAGAATATGGAGGCCAACATAAGCATTGAAGTAAAGAAATTACCAGAGCCAGAAGCATGGAGTAAGCGGGTTCCCATATCACCTCTGCATCAAAAAAACCCCATGCCAAAATCATTCTAAAACAATGTGATGGTTTACCTCTTGCTATTATCGCAGTTATACAGGCTATGGCCAACAAAAATACAAGTGGAATAGTGGGAGGACGCCATATCCGAATCAAGCAGTCTGCTTCAAATTTATGCGGTATGGTTGAGATGTATTTATCCTTTTGAAGTTTAGTTATGACAAATTAGATAATATTCTTAAGTCTTTCTCTTTGCCTTGCTTAAAAGTAGGACTAGGGTGATCTAGTACGGTGGGCATTTTTTTTTTTTTTTTATGTTTTTCACCGACTAAAACACTTACAATAATTTTTTATAATTATTTTAATTCAAAAGAAATAAATAAAATAAATAAGACGGCCATCACTTGCTACCACTAAGAACAATCAATTTTATTAAATAAAGAGAAGAGGAAAACAAAACTGAAAAATTATAAACTTCATAAATAAAAATTGTCAAAAGATTACTTCAACCGGTCTTTGAAACATCCCACACCGAGTCTCCTCCTCCAATGGTGTGTAGGATTAAGTGGAGTGTACCCCCTAAAAATTGCTAAAAAATTACCTCAACCGGTCTTTGACAGGTCTCCTCCTCCAATAGTGTGTGGGATCAAAAGTAATGGTACGAGATCAAAAGCTTAACTAGGTGGGGTGTGCCACCCCTTACAACCTAATTTATGAGAGGGAAATCTCCTCCAATGGTGCATGGGATCAAAAAATTACTTAGGTGAGGCGTGCCAACCCTTACAACTTAATTTATGTGAGCGGGGTCTCCTCGTGCGTGGGATCAAAAGATTACCTAGGTGGGGGCGTGCCACCCCTTACAACTCAGGGAGAATATTTAGGAGAGAGAAAAAGAACTTATTTTATGAGAGAGAGAATATTTAGGAGAGAGAAGAATAGAGCCTAGATTGGGGTGTGCCCAATAGAGAGATAGTAGGAAGTTCCTAACTCTTTTATAGTATTCCCCCTAAGTATACAAACTTTTCAAGGTACATAGGAGGTCTTGAGACTAGGTCGCTTCTTCTAAGTTGGGGTTCAGGTTCGAGATCTAGTTCGCTTCTTCTACGTCAATGGCCTCCTCAAAGAGATCGCTTGTTTGTGACTAACTCTTGCTTTAAGGAACTCATCCTCAAATAAATGGGCATTGTAGCTCTCAATAACCGCTTCATTCTGGAGGTTGTAGAATCGATGGCCTTACCATGGTCAGGGCAGCCAATAAATAAAATCTTGATAATTTTGGGATCTAGTTTTATTCTATTTTAGTGAAGGATTAGAACATAGGCAGAGCATCCCCATACTCTTAGGTGATCGAGGGACGGAGCACAACCAGTGACCATCTCATGAGGAGTAAGAAGAGTTGCTTTGGTGGGAATTCGGCTCAGAATATACCTTGTTGTTAATACTGCTTCTCCCCATAAATCTAGAGAGGGCTTTTCATGCCCCATCATACTTCTCACCATTTCCATAAGGTCATATTCCGTCTCTCGACAACTCCATTTTACTCTGATGCGTAGGGCATGATGTATTGGTGAATGATGTCATGCTCTACACACAGGTCCCTAAAGAGATCAAAGGAGTATTCTCCACCTCTATCAGTTCTTAGAACTTTAATTTTCAAGTTGGTTTGGTTTTCTACCTCAGCTTTGTATTCCTTGAATTTTTTTAAGGCTTCGAATTTTGTATGTATTAGGTATATATGCCCATATCACAAGTGGTCATCAATGAAGGCAATGAAATACATTTTCTGACTTTTGATAGCTACATTCATGGATCCACATATATCACTATTAATAATTTCTTCTAGGTTAGAAGCTATTTTTGCCTCGATAGAAATTTTCCTTGTTAACTTTCCCTGCACACGCGATTCACACACTTTTGAAAGGTCACCTTTATAATTTTGAAGATTCATTTCCATAGAGTAAGGGCATTCACTAGTTGACCGGACATAATTACATCACCACGGTCTTTCACAATCACCATAGAAAGTAGTGATAAAACCGGCCTTAGCAATTCTGGAAACCGAAACCAAGTGCTTCTTCATTTCAGGAGCATAAAGTAATTGTTTTAGGATTATAATTTTTTCATTTTTCATTTGAGCGCATAGGTGCCAACTCCTAGAACCTCAGTTTTTTAATGTCCTCCCATGTATATGTGTTGCTCGCCTGGCTTTACGGGAGTGAAAGTGCGGAAGCTCTATTTGGTATTTGTGACATGAGTCATAGGTCCCGAGTCAAGACACCAAGACGTCCCATTGGGGTCGGCTAACAATGACTCAAATACCACAAAAACAACTTCTTTTTTATTCCAGTATTTTTGTTGAACCAATAAAATTTTGCTATGTGACATACCTTTTTGCATATATAACAAGTTCTAGTTTCTTTTCTTCCCTTAGGTTCTCTCCATTTATTCTTTTCATCTCATCGCTTCTTATTCTTGTTCATCTTCTTCCCTTTATTAAATTTGAAAACAGTTTAGATTTTACCACTTGAACTGGTGCTTTACGTGCAGCCCTTCTTTATTCCTCCCCTATGAGTAGAATGATGAGCTCCTCAAGCTTTAGAGCAGTTTGCGGGGTTGAAAGTGAAGTGACGAATGACTCCCATGAATTCGGCAATGAGTTCATCAAGTGAACCACCTGCATTGGTTCTATTGATCGCATGCCAGTTGCCTCCATCTCTCGAACTAGAGCACGGAAAACATGCACATGATCAGATATCTTTGCTCCCTTGTTCATCTTCCACTCGTTATATTTCTTCATGGCCATAGCCTGCCTCATCACAGTTGTATCCGCATATTCTTTCTCGAGCCTCTGTGCATTCCTTTCGCGGTCTTTATTAACTCATACTCAAATACGTATGAGTCAATCATTGAGAGCATATGATGATATTCCTAGCACACTCATCTTTGTGCTTCCAAGAAGCATATTTATCTTTAGTTTGTTGAGATGAATTAGACCTCAAGTGGTAGCGGCGATCTTCAGCTAGTACACCATCCAAACCTTCCTCATAGAGGACATATGTTATTTTGTGCTTCCGTGAGGCATAATTAGTTCCGTCAAACCTTTCGGTTTTAAGGATTTCAAAGATGAAAGTACGTGCAACCATTATTCTCTTTTTCCCAAAATAAATAGAAAAAAAAAAACCTATAAATAGCTAGAAAACTTGCTTTGATACCAATAAAAGTAATACTAGGGTGATCTAGTATAATACGCATTTTTTTTTTTTTTTTTTTTTGTATCGACTAGAAAACTTACAATGGTCCTTTACAATTATTTCAACTTAAAAAAAGACAGGTGCACATCATACTATATCACCTTAGTACTGCTTTCATTGCTCTTTAATGGAAACTCATCAATACATGAAGAATGCCTACTAAAACATTGCGCAAAAGGTTTAGTAGATAGGCTTGGTACTTTCCATGCCCCTCGTAATAAGGGTCACACTATAAAACTGTGAAAATGCATGATATGAGGCGAACATTGGCAATATGGATCACTTCCTCTTAATCAGTGCACTTTCCTAACTTCATAGTAAAATCGGGTATCGGACTCTGAAGCTACCTAATGACAAGAAGCAGACAGACTCTCATTGATGAGAAACAATCTTGAAGAACTCCCTCAGTTGCCAGAGTGCCCCAAACTTCGCAGCCTAATGCTCAGAGATGATGAATCCCTGAAAGCCATCCCTCAATTTCATTTCTTCGAATGCATGCATTCTTCTCTCCGCGAGCTCGATCTCTCTAGGACTAGGATTGAATCCCTTCCTCATTCCCTATCAAACTTAATGATCCTCCACGTTCTTCTTTTAAAAAGTTGCCTTGAACTTAAAGAGATACAAGTCCAACTTTTGGATCTTCGAGGGTGCATTCACATGAAGGAGCTAACTCTGACATTGGGAGAATTAATAAACCTTAGGCACTTGGATCTATCTTACATCGATTACCTTGATTTGTTCGACATTAAAGCTGCTTCCTTTTCACCTCGAGAGTGCAGACCGGTTGCAGAAAGTGCGAGGATATAAGGAATGGTGGGAATGGCAAAATATGTGGTCCCGCATCAAACCACACTTCACATATAATTGATGACGGATAAAACTCCCACGGACTGCATGTATGCATTCTTGTATCTCAATCTTTGTACTTCCCTAAAAAATGTGTGATTCCCCTTAGTGTGTGCATGTATGTGTGTTTGTGTATCTGATGGCCAATGATCTAGGTTGGGCTTCAGGCTTTTGGGTTGGGCTAAGTATGCAGCCCATTTTTGGGCCTCGGGCCAGGCCAAGTAAAGAAAGTAATTCAAATTCAGGCCTGGTCGGGCTTTTCACTTATAGCCTAGACCTAACCTAAGTGCCTCTCTCTCTCTCATTTGAATTAAAGATCTCATCTTTTAAATATTAGATTTAAAGAATAAAATGAAATTGCAATTTTATGTATGGGATTGAATACTATGAGATCTTTATCTTTGTTACAAGGAGTCAATGATTACTACTAACCATTAGATGCCAAATTGGATGGCTTGGAGAGTGCCACAAAGTTCAAGAAAAAAAAAAAAAACTTTGAGTCTAGTCAATGGCAGATTCACTACCACCTAATTTGAAATTTGACGAATAAGAGTGATCGTGACATCTTTTTACTTAGTAAAAAGTCCCTTTGTATACTTTTCTTTTATATATCGATCCTTTTGAAAAATATTTTATCACTTGTGGACATTTTAAGAAAGATAAAGACAAAAACCCTTTAACCAAACAAGATTTAAAGGGACAACAATGTTGGATTTGGTGTTATCCAAAATCACCTACATAAAGAAATCCTATATTTTGTGGGATTGTTTGAGATTAATCCATATTGTGTGGGATTGAGATTGATATTGATAAGTTTTCTTAAAGACATAGAAATCCAAAAAGATTAGGAATCTTGGATATATCTCTTGATCTTTTAAAATATATGCAAGATCTATAAGAAGTTTCATATTTACTATGGATTGCTAATCTTTATATATATGAGATGAAAGTGTAGAGAATTGGTGTGCCTTAAATGGGTCACCATATGGGAATGGTGGTTCCTCCAGAGAAGGAGAGGGTGATAGAGCGTCTTGTGCATAAGATGCAATTTCCTCCTGAAGACTTATACAAAGTGAGAGGTTGGTTTCTTGTAGAGAAGTGATTCCCATGGAGATTTTACGTTGTTTTCTTTTTAATGAGATAAAGTCGCGTTTGCTCTCAAAGTTGTTATCTTCTTAGACAGTGGTCTAGTTATGGAATAGAGACGAGAGAATCGGCATGCTGCTGTTTGGGAGAGCAGGTTTAAAAGGGTTTGCTCGACTGTGAGTTGGTTGAGATTTGTTCCAAAATCTTTGATGTAACTTTCGTAGATTTAAATTTGTCATGCCCGTGGATATAGCCCTTCTGACGTGAACCATATAAATATTTGTGTTCTTGTTGTATGTATTTCATAATTTACTTCTTATACTTTATTTGCCAAATATTAACCCATCGGCGTTAGAGCTTCTGCGCACAACAAGTATATCAGAGCACAACAAACTATTCATATAATGAGAAGAACGTTGAATGAAGTGAGTGATGATCCTAGTTTCAAAGAAGAACGAAAAAGGGACACATGTAGGCTTCCCCAGCAGGGGTTGTTACACTGTATGTACTGCAAAATCCGATAATGGTGCATAAACTGGCATCCGAATGAATCAACAAGTTCATTGTGGAATTTCCCTAATGAAAAAGTGACACATTGTCCGCTCGGACCCCTTGTGTCCAAACCAATGTGAACAGTGGTCTATTGTGAGTTGGACTGTGATTCCACCAACTCAAAATATGTAAGTTGTTGCTTGTACATATATGGTTATAATTCCCTCCCAAATTGCCTGAAGTGATCAAAAATCCACTTGAAAGGGATTATACCTCTCCATTATTGGAAAAATTCCAACATTAGGTGTAGTTGTAGGGTCGGAGCTTCATCAAATAAAAGCCTCCCCACTTTGAATGTGGAATTATGTTCTCATCTTTATAACAATTCTAAGCTTCTAGAAAACTCGACACCAAGCTCATTGTGTTTCATATGCAAATCTTTTCCAGTATAGTCGTCGACAGTTAATTTGGCGTTTTGGCCTCTCTGCTTAGCAGTAAAGGCGTCAATTCCGTCGCAACACTGCAATCTAAGGTTTGGATCCCAACAAAAGAAGCGATTAACAGGCGTACAAATAGAACCTAGGAGCATTCGACATTTTTAGAACAAACAATCTTTTGTGACAGCTAAAGGAAATAAATCTTACTTAAGAAAACATAGAACTATAGGGCACAGTTTTAGATCTTTCTAAGAATATTTTGGTTCACTAGATTTTCTTTTCAATTCTCAGCCAGATAAGCTCAGAATTTATTTCTTTAAAGATTCTACAGGAAGTGTTTTTGTGCATGACATGCAATTGTACATGAAATGCATCATTCCATACAGTGCCTAAGGTAGCTTGCCATTAGTTGGAGTGCATTTTATTTACAATATTCTCTTTTTATCAAGGAATTACATACTATGATCCACATGACTGTAGAAGACCTATGTTCACTATTGGCATCATTGTCCAATCAATGGCTGGATGGTGATGGAGGCTGTGGGGAGGCCTCCAGAACATGTCACATGCTCTAGTAGTCGGTCTCGCTTTAATTCCAACATCAATCCAAGGATTGAACGGTAGTAAACATTGTTACCTAAATTTCTATGATCGTATGGATCACAATATCCCTAGATTTTATGTGGAAAGGAATAAAAAAGGCCATGAGCAATACAATCCACTTCGTAGGCTTCAATGATGCATGATCCGTGGTTCCCGTACAAACAAATACAAATATAGCAAACACAAACTTTTTGTTAAATTTCATTAAGGTTAACTAATAGGGATTGTTTACAAAGAGACCATTTATCTTTTGTATATGGAGTTTTAAATTTCAAAATAAGTGGTTGTAAGAATATCATTGAATAGACATGAAGTTTCAAAAAAAAAAAATTTGTCAGACTTGATAACTCACCCCAAACCATCTAATTTGACATCTAATAAAGGAAAATAATTGTAACATCCATGTACAAAAGATATTCACTTTATAGACAATCTCTAACTAATAAGAATCTGTCCTCTTAGCGAAAAGGGCACAACTTGGAAAATCAGCTTTCCATTCATTGATATAAAAACTACATGTACTGTAGTTCAAACACTTCATATCCTTCTTAGCCTTGGGCCTTATTTTTTCCATTAAAAAATAAATTCATTTAGTACAGCCATTTAAGAGCAACAGGTGTTCCACCTTAGCAACTTTTTAAGGGGGGGCTTAGTTTACTCAGTGGAAACTCCAATTAGGCTACCGTAAAATTAACTATTTTCCTCTATTCGTTATTTGGATACCTGGAAGTACATTGTCTCGTAAAATCTATTTCGTATGAAATATATTTATTAAGAGAAACATTTATAGTAAAATAGATTTCTACTATTTGGATGGTACATGGATGCATGACATTTTCATGACTTTTTTCTTTTACTTTTTTTCGTTAAATGCTTTGATTTTTATTATTTATTATAATGTATTTTTTTGTTAAATTTAAGATAATTTCTCTCTATAAAATTTTTAAAGATAGTTTCTATATCTAAACTTTTTCAAGTAGCTTCTCTCTCTCAAATTTGATATAGTTTCTTTCTCTAAATCTTTAAGATACTCTCTCTCAACAACTTAAATTTTATACTCTCTAAAAAATTTAAAATAATTTCTCTCTCTAAAAATTTTAAGGTACTTTCTCGCACTAAAAATTTCGAGATAGTTTCTCTCTAAAATTTTGCACGTACTTTCTCTTTTAAAAATTTAAAATTTGTGATAGTTTGTCGCTGTAAAACCTGTGAGATAGTTTCTCTCTATAAAAATTGTGAAAAATTTTCTCTCTAAAACTTAAAATCTAATATAGTTATCTCTAGATTTGATATAGATCTTTTTAAAATTTTAAAATAACTTCTCTCTAAAACTTAAATTTTGAGATAGTTTCTTTTTAAAAAAGTTTTCAAGCACTTCCTCTCTTTAAAACTTCAAATTTAAAAAAATTTCTCTCTAAAATTTTTGAGATAGTTTATGTTAAACTTAAAATTTGAGATAGTTTCTCTATCTAAAATTTGATATAATTTTGTTTTTAAAAAAAATTTAAGATAATTTATCTCAAAAACATAAAATTTGAGATTGTTTCTCTCACTTAAAATTTGAGATAATTTATTTTTCGAAAATTTTTGAGATAATCTCTCCCTAAAACTTAAACTTTGAGATAGTTTCTCTCTAAATATATGATAATTTTTTTTTTTGAAAATATCGAGTTACTTTCTCTCTAAAACCTAAAATTTGAAATAGTTTCTTTCTCTAAAAATTTTGAGACTTTAAAATTTTTTAAGGTATTTTCTCTCTAAATTTTGATATAATCTTTCTTTAATATTTTAAAATACTCTTTATAAAACTTAAAATCGACATAATTTCTCTTTAAAATTTGAGATAATTTCTCACTAAAATTAAATACAGTTTCTCTAAAATTTCAAGATCTTGTAAACTTAAAATTTGCGATACTTCCTCTCCCTAGTTCGAGGTGGTGGTTTCGCAGAAGTAATCATATTTTATACAATAGACGGCACCATAACAACGAAATCTAGCCGGGAAACAATTTTTTAGAGTAAAGGTAGGGATACATATTCCTTTTCTTTTGACTTGGAAGGAGGATGCTTTGTCTCAAAATTTCGATCCAAATACCCAAAATATGCCATCTCCACATAAATAAATAAATAAAAACATTTCTAGAAAAAGATTTCCAGGGATCTGACCACAATTTTTTCGGATGCTTACAAAGTGAAGCTGGGGTATTTCTTTGCTATGACTATTATCATGTCCAATGGGGCCTCAAAAATGTCTCTTGGCAGTTGGACTCTATGAACCACTTTACCTTCGTCTATTTACAGGGAGAATCCCAAGCTGGGTGACTCGAACGTGTATTTCACAAATTCACATAAGGGGAAATATGCGACACAGCAATGCATAAAGGCAACTAATATGAACCACTTTGAAAAGAGATGGAAAAGGGCAAACGCCCTTAGCCATATAGATTTTAAATGTGTGTGTGAGATTGAGAGATCTCAACAGGCGCAAATTAACATTCAATATGATGAAGCAATATGGACCGTCAAACTACCATGAAGGTCCAGAGTTGAAGAAAGATGACAAATACAGATAAATTGACTTCAATGACAAAACCATCTCCTGTGAGCTCCAACCAATATATTGGTTTAAATAAGATAAAACACCCACACCAAAAACTATTCATGAATTCAATTCATCCTCATTCCGGTAGAGCTGGTGCTGATCAATGTAATCGATAACTCCATCTGCTGTCAAATACTTGAGAGAGAACCTTCTTTTTATGATCTCCCTGCAAACCCAAGAAAAACATAAAAGAAAACATCAGTCTTGTGAGCTCAGGCTAAGGGGAGAAAAGTCTTCAAAGTGCTAGTATTTGAATTGTATTTTTATGATAAAAAAAATTTAAAATAAATCTAGTTCCAGTCCATAAGTATTAAGTGTAGAGTTAAACGACAAATGCATCCAAGATCCAATCAACTTCCTGTAAATCAAAATCCGGAGCCTCTCACTCTCTCTATGCATGTGTATGTCTTTGTTCTTAGCAAGCCATTTACCTTACTCTTGTCGAGCTAATCTTATTTGGAATCAGTTCATCCACGACTATAACGTTATTCTGGTACAAGAAAAAGCCAAAACAAATTTTCACGAGGAACAGCAGCATCATTTTGAAAGAAGGCCCTGAAATCGGGATAAACTAAACAAAACAAACTAACTAAACATCACCTTATTTTCGAACAAAATGTCATCCCCATCAATGATCTTATCGATGTCTTGCCCTTCTCTACGAATAGACACAACTCCATAATCTCGGCATATCGTTCTGACCTGGAAAGGTAAAATATTGAGAGAAATTTCATCCATTACTTGTAACCTTTCAAGCCATGTCTATGAGTTCTATTATTTCATCATTTTCCACCAGTGTAAGAGTCATTCCAGGACTCGATGTGTGCCCAGAGCAAGTCAAATTGGCATACATACACACACACACACACACACATATATACAGATATGTATATACTTAAGAACCGCCATACATACACACATACATATATACATACACACATACATACATACATATACAGATACATATATACATACATATACACACACATACATACATACATATACAGATACATATATACATACATATACACACACATACACAGGTACATGTACACACACATACATACACCGATACATACATACACCCATTCACACACACATACAATAAACATTCACACATACATACACACATACACCCATTCATACATTCGCACAAATGTACATAAACACATACATTCAGACACATACACATATATACATACACATGCAAATAAACATATATACATACACACATAGATACATACATATATACATACATAAAGATAGAAGGTTTATTTTGTTTGACCAAGCACTTGAAAATAGTATTTCATTACTCAAAATCTTGAAAACTTGAGATTTTGAAAATATGCTCAGGGAAGAAATTTCAGGATTGCACTTTTGTAAGAAACCAACTCTGGCCAAACCCTAGGTTGAAAAAAAAAACTTACAATATTCAAGTTTTTTTATTTTATTTTTTTCACAGAGCTCTATGCACAGAGCAACCACAAAAACAACTCACAAAACCAACTCAATGCACAGAGCAACCGCAATTTCAACCTAAACAGTTCAAGAAAGATCCCTTTTCAAGTAAATTAAGGGTTCAAATGATTTTCTTCAAAAGATAGCTAGTTCTAGAGGATTGACCCAACAAATCTTGTTATAATGTTTAATTTTCAAGTTTCTCCTTTTTTGTTAAGTTCTTAATGTTTTTCTATTTTTCTATCATCATCATCATCCAAGCCTCATCTCAACTATTTGGGGTTGACTACATGACTCATGTTCCACCAATCCGCTCTATCAAGGGTTATTCCCTCAATCAGCCCATAAGGCGCCATATTTCTTCTCACTACTTCCGTCCATATCCTTTTGGACCTCCTTTTTTCCTTTTAGAGCCTTCCACAACCAAATCTTCCTCCTAACTGGTGTCTTCCATGTCGATACTGAACATGGCCAGCCTACCTAAGTCAACTTTCCCTCCTCTTATCGCCTGTTGGAGCTACCCCCTAATTCCCTCAATTGTATTCATTCTGAATTCTATCCTTTCTTGTCTCGCTACTCATCCATCTCAACATCCTCATCCTACACTAATTTTATGGATATATGTTGTTTCTTGACCGCCCAACATTCTATCCCACAAAGCATGGCTAATCTTACAGCCATCCTATAGAAATTCTCCCTCAGTTTCATTGACATCCAACAAATACATAAGACTCCAAAAGCACATCTCCACTTCGTCCAGCCAGCTCTTAATCTATGAGCAACATCTTCCTCAATCTCTCCTTTATCATGGATTATCGACACAAGTTGAATATATCTCTTTTAGGTACTTCTTGATCATCAATCTTAACTAATTCCTCGTTTCTGCTCATCATTATCATCATCATCATCATCATCATCATCAAAGCCTTTTCCCAACTAATTGGGGTCAGCTATTCGAATCCCGGTCCACCATTCTCCTTGTTTCAGCACCTATTGTTACTAAACTTACATTCCATATATTTTATCTTAGTCCGGCTAATTTTAAAATCTTTATATTCCAAAACATCCCTCCAAAATTCTAACTTTGTGTTTACTCCATCTCTAGTCTCATTGTTTTTTATTATTTTTATAAATCTTTAAGTATCCAGAGGACAAAGCACAAAGGTTTCATTTCCCCAACTAAACAAAAGAAGGCTCAAATACGAATTTGACAAGGTCAGCCCGACCTTTCCATATGCTGAAAAAGTACCACAATAGAGAACCCATAAGTAACAATCTTAAAATAACGACATGCTGTTCAGTTGAAAAACTAGAGAGATGGAACAATGATTAACATATTTAATAATTGACGTGTTGTAAAATGAAGAAACATACCTGATCATGAATCCATGAACTAGAGAGATGGAACAATGACAACGTATCCTATAATTGAAGGGCTGTAAAATGAAGAAACATACCTGATCACGAATCCATGCTCCAGGAATGCCAAAAGACTCAAGTAGATCAGAACCACACAAAAGCATTACTTTGAGGGTCTCTACATAAAAACCATATTTTTCAAATCATGTACAGTACTATGTTCCAGTTGGATAAAAAATTATTGATAAACAATGCAAAGCCAAAGCATATTGAAGTTAAATTGAGAGGCCAAAAGCCATATGCATGCAGGTAAGAATTTTATTTTGAGTGTACACACGCAACTGCATGTAAGGGAGCAAATACAATGACAGCATTCATCCAACATGCACCAGCCACACCATACCCAACCATCAGATTCAACAAGGGTGGCTGAGGTTGTCGTACCCCTGCTCTAAGTCTGTCAAAAAAAATTGGACTTTAAGCAGAGGAACACCACACCTCGGCTATTGTTGACATTTGATAGCAGGGTTGTGTGACAGGACTGCCCCAAAAGAAGAAGCTCTCATTGTAGACATTTCCTACATATGATATCCTTTACAGGTAGTAACTAGTGACCATTAGTACAACTCCTTTTTTAAATGTGAATGTGGTGTCATCTCCTACAAACATATCTAAAATTAGCTAGATAGTTTAGTATCAACTATTTATGAGTCCATTCCTTCAAAAAGCAGTGATGCATTAAGGAACTAGTGAATGAAAATTCGAAAACCTAGCCTCCAAGCAGGCCAGGGACCTATCCGAACAAATGGGCCCTAGGCATGACCTTATTCGGATGTGTACTAGGGTGCACTAGGGCCACCTAGGCCACCCTTAGTCAGGAGATGAAATCCCTCATGTGTTCAATGTGAGACATCTCTCTCTTTCACACAGCACACATGGATAGATATTCTCTCTCTCGCTATATATATATATATATATATATATATATATATATATATATATATATATATATATATATATATATATATATATATATATATATATATATACGAGAATCCTATAGGACCCTCCCCCACCCATGTGTGTAGGACCCCAAAGGATCACCATTAAATTTGACACGGATCTCTAAAAAAGTCAAGTCCCACACCCATGTGATAACCTTTCTAGAGATCCGTGCCAAATTTAATGGTGATCCTTTGGGATCCTAGACACATGGGTGGAGGAGAGTCCTATAGGATCATTACTCTATATATATATAGGGAAAAGATGGGATTAGCCCACTAGCTCATATGAACATGTGAGCCCAACGTCCCAGATTTGACGATCACGGATGTCCGGTAGTGTTTGAATTTTAGTTTTTTTTTTCTACAAATCTAAATCACTTGAAATTTTAGACGTGTGTTCATAAAAAATAGGTGAATCTTCGAAAAATATCAAAAAAAAATTTTATATGAAATAAATTGACCAACTTACCCCCGAAAAGTTTCGGGGGGTATTTTGATCATTTTATTTTTCACGAATACTTTTTTTTATATTTTTATTAGGTGCGCCTTGATGAGAAGAACACACAACTAAAATTTCAAGTGATTTGGATCTGTAGAAAAAAAAAAATTCAAGCACTATCAGACATTCGTGATCGTCAGATCGGCCCAGATTGTTGGGCTCATATGTTCATATGAGGTAGTGGGCTAATCCCATCTTTTCCCATATCTATATATATATGGGAAAAGCTGAAGTTAGCCCACTAGCTAACAGCTACCATGCTAGCCGAAACAACCCAAATTGAATCTAGGCCGATCCAATAGTCACGATTGCATTTTGTATTTGAATCTTAATTTTTTTTCTAAAAGTCTAAATTACATGAAATTTTGAGCATGTATTCTTTAAAAATAGGAGAATCTAATAAAAATAACAAAAAAATAATTCGTAAAAAATAAATTGACATAATACTCCTGAAACTTTTCAAAGGGATTTTGATCAATTTATTTTTTGCAAATTAGTTTTTTAACATTTTTATTAGGTGCGCCTTGATGAGAAGAATGGACGCCTAAAATTTCATATGATTTAGATTTCAAACAAAACTACTAAAATTTAAATACGAAATGAGGTCATAACCGTCAGATCAGCCCAAATTCAATCTAGTAGACTAAAACACTGTAGTTATTAGCTAGTGGACTAACATCAGCTTTTCTATATATATATATATATGGAAAAGTCTTAAAAATGCCTATAAGCAAAAATGAGTAGTGTTTCGCCCCACCATGGACTTGCTATGTCTGTGGCAGTTTATTGATCGAACCCACAACAGACAGCGCAATGTCTGTGACGCTTCCGCATGAATTTTTTACCATCACGGACCTAATACTGCCACAGCATGCTAGATACGTGGCGGTCGTTTTATCCACGCCGTCTGATTTTTTTGAATGGTGATGAGCCTATAGGCAAAATCACTATAGCATTTCGCCTATAGGCGTTGCATAGTTTCGTCCTATATATATATATATAAGAATGAGAAAAGAAAAAGAAGAAAACATCCAAGTGCTTGATGTAAGGTGCCTCTCTCTCTCTCTCTCTCTCTCTCTCTCTCACACACACACACACACAAGCCCATACATGCTCTCTCCCCATATAAGAATAAGAAAAGAATAAGATGAACTCAAAGCGTTCAATAAGAGGTCTCGCTCTCACCTCTCTCTCTCTCTCTCTCTATCTCTCTCTCCCTCCCTCTCTCTCTATCTCTCTCTCCCTCCCTCCCTCCCTCTCTCTCTCTCTCTCTCTCTCTCTCTCTCTCTCTCTCTCTCCATATACTCTCTAACTATAGACAAGGAAAAGAAGAAAATGGCCTCCAAGTGCTCAATGGGGAGGCCTCTCTCTCTCTCTCTCTCTCTCTCTCTCTCTCTCTCTCTCTCTTGCTCTGCCCTCAAACAACTACCACCACCACTTTAGGGTTGTCCAGGAATCTGGGTGCCTGCCTGGGCACCGAATCCGCCCTTTACAATAATGCAGCGAGCAAATATAAATATGCTCTCTCAAAATTGTAAACCAAATCCATAGAAAGACGTGAATATGCAAATTACCTACAAGTTGAATTCGATTTTCATGCAAGAACCCTTGGATTCTATCCAAGACTGTCAAAGTGCGTTGATAGCTGCTCTGCTTGGCCTACCTTGTAAAGACCCACAACAACTTCAGAAGAAATAAAAATGCTATATACCATGATAACTATTGGGACAAACAATTAATTCAGTAACAACAAAGTGATTACGAAATTACAAGAGAAGTAGTACAGACAGCACTTTTAGATTCAAATATAAAAATTAAAGCTCACATCACTAATATTATCAATATGTATTTTACAGCCATGGATAAACATGCTTTTTGTTCTTTTTCCTTTTTTTTTGGGTAAGTCAGTGGGGGAGATGGCCCCCTACCCGACTTTTCATTAATAGAAAAAATAATTAGCACATTATTTTACAACACCATAATAGGGCAATTGCGCCAAATCAGGCAATAACAAAAGAGAAAGAAAGTTCGGCAGATGACTGCGCCAAATCGTGATTAATCAGAGCAAAACACACCAAATACCAATTTCACCATGCTACACTAGTGTAAGAAATTAATCAAACATGTGGGCTTAATCAAAGCAAAACACACCAAATTCCAATTTCACCATGCTTCTCTAGAGCTAAGAGATGAATCAAACCTGTAAGGTATGGGCTCACTTAAACAGGAAAGAGAAAAAACTAATCTGGTTGCTGTAGTATCCCAAAAAAAAAAAAAGAGGAAGAAGAAGAAGACTCAGCATGTGCTAGAGCTCATATATGAAACATAGCAAGTTGCAAATGAAAGCATAGATGATAGGATAGAGGCACAAGTTTGGGGACATAAAATACCATGGCGTATAGCCTCCCCCTTCAGTTTTCTCATTCTATATCTGTATTCACATTTTAGATTCATTAATCGCTATCCTTTGTTTTCTCATTGCCAATGATGCCACTCTTATTGCAACATGACAGCAACAATTTCAGGACACTATGCCTAGTCTGCCGGGAATATAGAAACCATAGGGCAATGGACTTTCTAAGGATAGAGAATTGTTTACATCCGTTATATTGTGTCAAATATTTTCATAAAAGAAAACGAATCTTCCTATAAACAAGTCCTCCATGCTTGCTACTTAGAAATTATCTAGGACATCACTATGGAATCAATTGGGAAATTATAATCAGAAACACTAATTACCTCCCATGGATCTACCATTATAAATGTAGAACTCTGACAAGCAAGCTCACACAACTGGATCCTATGCTCGGCTGATATTAAGCCCTAAAGAAGGACAACCAATTAGAATAGTTCTAATTTCATGGAAACAAGAAAGCAAAACACAGGATTGCCTCTTATAGCGTGTACCTCTTTCTAGAAACATAAGATATGTTCTTCAACTTTAAAGGCAATTAACAGACAAAATGGACCATTTGCAAATAAAATTAAGAAATGGCAACATGCAGCCAAAATGCATCACATGTAATCGTAGAAATTGAGAGCACCAGATTATCACCCAAGGCCACCATGAAATCTCCCCAAGAACTTGTTAGTAATGACCTTATGTCAGATAATGATTCTTTTTCCTTCTTTTACCATCAGAATTCACATCTCTCTCTTTACATATAAAAATGACACAGCTGAAGTACTCAAGCCTCCATAGATAAAACAATGATAAAACAATTGAAGTATGACTTGTTAGTACTGACCTTATGTCAGATAATGATCACTTTTCCTTCTTTTACCATCAGAATTCACATATCTCAACTCTTTGCATATAAAAGGGACACAGATAATTTACTCAAGGCTCCATAGATAAAAACAATTGAAGTATGGGTTCATAGGCCAGATAAATGATGGCATTGTAGTCACAAACTAAACTAGATGGTAGACCCCCTTTCTAACAATTTGGTAGATTGGTGCTCCACTTTTCCAATATAACATCACCTCGCAAGGGATTTGTAAAGCTTCACCTTTACACAAGAAAACCAAGATATTAGAGCTGTTTTGGCTAAACCATGTTTCAGCACTGCTATTTCGAAAATAAGCATTGCTTTCCAGCAATACTTATAACCAACCAACCAAACCTCCAAAAATGGACATACAACAATAAAAAAAAAAAATTTAAAGAAGGTTAACTTTATACAACAATAATTTGTTGAAAGTTACTCTCAATTAATTTCTGAATTGCCAGTCATTTCAGTTGTATTAATACCAATTCTACGTTCCATTATTCATGAGTAACTCGTATCAAAATCTTTAACATGACATAGAGTTATAGTTTCCTTGTATTAAATCTATTAGGCAGTTGAATATTTCAAATCTAAGGCTGCCGTGCATTGGCAAACTGTGATGTAGAAACCGATACTATTCGATCTTGCTTTATTGTCGCTTTGTACTTTCCTCCTTTCTAATTCCTTATTGTGTGAAAATATATTATTAAATTTGGGAAAAAAATAATTACAACACAATACCTAATTTTTTTCATTTATTGCCTCACCTCTGCCAAAATGTTATTACTTTATGCCAAACGTTTTACAGCCTTGGGGCAAATGCAAAAGAGGTTTCGACGAAATTTTACATCTTGGTTGAAACAACTTCAGATTGCATTGGATTTTGGTTGTTTCAACCAAGGTTGCACCTAAGATGAACTCCTCTCTGCAAAACTTCCACCAAACTATCTTTTCTAGTTTCCACTATCGCATTTGACTCCATTTCTGCATATCCCCACCTGCTTCAGCTTGTTGATATCTTCAGAAAACATAGCCCAAAAGAAAAGAATGGGATAAAGTCGAATTATATTTCAGATAAACCCCAATAAGAGTACTTTATGCCTTCTAAGCATGGTATAACTCACTTTCCATTTTAACTAATGACAGATTTTTCCTTTCCAAAGCTTTACAACTTGGGATCTGATTGTGCATCTTTCAAAAAACATTTATGAGGATTACATAATGCATGCATGGTCCTACAGAAAAGATACTGAGAATCACATTACTTTGAAACAAGGATTGGTTTTCACAGCCATTCGCATAGAATTAAACCATTTAAGGAAAGGTTACCAATACCTTTTTCTTGTATGCATCATTGACAGGTGACATGTAAGCACCGATAACCACATAGCCTTCAGAGTTCAGGGCATCTCTTGCCAATTCTGTGGGGAAAAAAAAGTTACCTTAAAAGAATGTTGAAATTAATAATATTGAATTAAATCAAGAAAACTAAATAAGGATAATTTCAAACAATGGAAGATTTAAAATAATAAATGTTGTAAACCCAAAATAAACATTATAAAAAAGTCAGTGTGATGCCAAATCAAGCTTCTCTTATCAAATCCATGTCAATGAATTAGTTGCTTCCATTTGTATTTTCAAATCTAATCCAGCAAATAAATAAATAAAATGGATAAACAAAAGACAGGAAGTACAGTAAAAATAGTGGAGTAAAAGAGGAGGGAGTAACATAGATTTCGATGCCAGAAAGGTGAGCAGAATTGTGGAACCCTAGAGGTAATTAAGGCAGTCCTTTGCCACGAGAACCCTACTCAACTAGGGGGGCCCAAAGAAACCCAATGCAAACGGTGATGATCGGAGCTGAAAGGGCTTCTCAGCACTATAATGCCTGCTCTAATCTTGATCAACCAACCCATGATGGATGGATAGTATGGTAGCCTCTTAGTTCTCAGGTCCAAGAATGTTAAAAACGCAAAAGCCAACATTATAAATGACTGATTATACAACAACAGTTCAAAGCCATTATAAAAGCATTTAATCTTTCTAAATACTGGCATTACAACCATTAAGTTGGTATTTAACCGTAAAAGCATATGGCCATTATAGAGATGTAGTGCCACTTTTTTTTAACCTTGCTCAGGTCATGATCTTACGAGACAATCACATATTGACCCCTATCTCTGCAGAGGCAGCAGTCAGACATGATATTTAGCAGGTCTCCCACAGTGCTCACCCACAACAGGATTCAGATACTGAAGGTAAACAAAGGAAAATTTCAAGGGTCCGTCCAAAGCACTTAAGCCAGATTCCCAGTGAAAAAGACTGATTAACTCAGAAATAAGGAGGACATTGCAGAAGCATCAAAAAGATGAGTTGATAAACACAAAGAGAGCCTACATTATTCAGAGAAGAAAAGAAATACTGCTTTTAAGAAAATCATATGTTAACACTTCTACAAGCTCCACCTAATTTGATAGTCCCAAGAAATAAATAAATATAGACAATAGGCTTCTTAATCAGCCTGCAGGGGGGGGTTGTTGTTCTTAATCTTTATCTGTAAGTGCTACTAAAAAATCACCAACATGGGAAACATCAAGTTCTCTGTTTGCATATTTCTTGTTAGCTTTTGGTTACCATATACACAGGAACTGAAGCTTCTGAATACTCGAAAGAAAGAAAATGAGACTTATCTATGACAATGAACTTACCAAACATGCGCAAGTGCATATAAGTTGGGGGGTTGAAACTTCCAGTTGATACCAGAACAACATAAGTTCTTTTCCTAGACTTATGAGCAGAAAATATGAGATTAATATCCATGTATAGCTTCCACAATTTACATGTATCATCATCATCATCAAAGCCTTTTCCACAATTTACATGTATATTACATAAACATTCCACCTTGCCTACATATTTTTCATAAATTATAAATAGCATAAACATTTAAAATTAATGTTTTACTTCATACAGGAGAACTGAACTCACATAAACAAGCATGAATCATCCCATGGCGAACTTCAAGGTAAAAGATAACAATTGAACACCAAAATAGCATAGATCAAATTTAGAACTAAATAGCATAAGGAGTCGCACATTAAAAATTAAACTTAGGCTTCTTTGGATGCATCCATTGTCACCAATAATTCACTGTTACAAAAGAAATACTAAATATAAAGACTTCTTTAGTGTTTTGTAGCATATATTATACCTGTATTTGCGATAAAAATTTTGTTTGTTATTTTCCTCTATATAACGTGCAATCGTCCAAAAAAGAACCTTTTACTTTATTTAATATAAAGTTATCCTTCAGTGAGGGGTTCAGATGGAGAATGCATGTCTTTTGTGTTTAGAAAGAGAAAGGGATTTCATTCTGCTGACAGCCTGGCACCAATCTAGTTCAGCTCTGAGAAACCACCACCTAGAGCAGTTTCATGATCCCAAAAACCACTCGCCTGCACCAAATACCCAATCACATTAAATGAACTCATAATCCCAACAAACCTTTGGTGCTTCATCTCTGCACTCTCAATACCCTTTCCTCTCCATCCAAACAGTAGTTCCATTCTTTAAAATCCCCAAGTGCCTTAATCGCTATTTCCACATTCTCCATCACACAAATCTCCTGCGATTCTAGTTCTCCAGCTGTTAAATCTCCGATCACATGGTACAAGAAAGCTGCTGCCATGGCCAAAAGAACTTCATCCTTAAAACCAAAAGCAGTTTTGGGTGAAAACCAGATGCTGCTCCAATTTAAACCAAAGCATGGTGGTTCTGTAGGGAATTGTAGGAAAACCGATGGTTTTGGAAAGGTGGCTTTTTTGCTTGTTGTTATTTTTTTGTTTCTTTTCTTTTCTTCTTTTCTTTTTTTTTTTGGAGGGGGGGGGGGGGAGCAAGAAAGAAGGTCTAAAAAGCCCAGCCCCATTTGGAGGGATTAATGAAGTGGAAAAAGCTCCAAGTATCAGAGCTTGCTAAGTTATGCAGGGGCAGCAAAGACGGGCCAAAATTTAACAATTTTGGGGGAGGTAATGAGGGTTAAAGGAGATTTTGGTGGACTCTGTAAATGGCGGTTATTATTAAGTGATTATCATAGAGAAGAAGCATGATTGAGCAAGGATAATAGCAAATGGAGTAAGAGCATTACAAACGAGGATCTTGATGGGTTACAGAGGTGCATAGGACTTGGGTTTTTGTTAGGAGCTCTGAGGTTCACTGCCTCTCTAATACACTCCCTGATCTCCATCTATACTATGTCATCAATCACTAGTACCAATGTTGAAGAAAATCACCCGTCTAGAGCCTAGGTGACCATCTGCCCCGACTGGGGGGCCAGAGCATTTTGCATAGGCCTTGGAGGACCCCCCTGAGCACCATGTCCCTGGGGTGGGAGCCTTGCGCCTAAGCTGAGGCACCCACCTCGCAGGGTAGCAACATGCCCGAGCCAGGCCGGCATTAGCCCTAGCCTGCCCTTGTCCCCATAGGGCCAGCCCTAGCCCTATTATGGCCGGGACAGGACAAAAACAAATGAAGAAAAAACAAAAGAAAAAACATGAAAAAAAGATGGCCAGGCCGGGCAGAACCAGGCCAGCACTTGCCCTAGCCTGCTTGGGGGGCCCTACTTTTTAGGGCCAGGCTGACCAGCCCATTGCCAGTCCTACGGTGCCTCAGTTGCCCCTTGCCTAAGGGCGGAAATTGCTCTCGCCCAAAGCTCATTTATGTCTTTTCCCCTTTTTAAGGGGGGGAAGGGTACTCTTAACCACCCTCAAACTTGACTAAGGGCTGTTGGAAGCAATAAAGTACATAGTCATTGGATTTCTAAAATTTTTTGGAGATTGAAAAAATTCAAGAGGTTTCAGAAATCATCTTAAACCTAACCTTTTTAACATTGGTGGAATTTTATACCCTTTTTTTTTAACCTTGGAGGAAACAAACCTAGCTTTTCTCAAACCTAATGTTTCAAGTCTAGGGCACCACCCAAAAACCAAGATACCACCTGCCTAGGCAGCCAGAACTCCCTTGGTCGCCTAGGCACTAGCAAGCATTTTCTTGACCTTAACTAGTACGATGACTCTATTGGCAACGCTCACTGCTAGATTCTTCTTTATCACTGGAGCGCCGTCACAGCAGCTTCTTTGGCCCAAGATATAGCCCACAACTTATGAAGATGAGATTAAGGCAGTGGGTGTAGGTGGTCACTGGTTCAATCAGGCACTACTGCTAAAACTGAATGGGAAACCTGATGTGTATGGACCCACAGTTGCTTTAGATAAATAGATGATGTCTTCCTTCAATTTTGCAATAGCATATGAGTGTATTTCCCCTTTTCGGATCTTATAGACAAGGGATGTGTCAGGGATTGGGACAATTCAAGTGTAGTATTGTACGACTAAAAAGGGAAAAGGAGGGTTTTACTCGGTTCATTTCTTGATAATTTTGAGCTCATTTAACAATTTTGTGAAAGGACTTATTCACTAATTCTAGAAGAAGAAATATCTGAAGACTTTTTGCCTTATTTTGAAAGATATGGAGAGAGAGAGAGAGAGAGAGAGAGAGAGATAGGAGGGAGGCGGAGAAAGAAGAAGTGGATTAAGCTATCCCACTCCTTTTGATCAGTGGTATACCCATCAGCAGTTACTGGCGTATATGAAATTATCCACCCATATTCATTTACTTTTAGTTTCATTTTTTATTTTCTTTTGTTGGTCTTTTCCAGAGCAAATGAAGATTATGCACTAAATAAAATCATCGAAGACTAGAGTATGGAGGTTTGAAGGTTAAGACCATGGCCTATTTTCAATATGTAGAAGTTTGGATCAGGGTCCGAAACAACTACCTGAATAGTATATTACAGAACAAATGGTAACAACCACACAGCAACCCAAAGTAATGTTATGTAAAATATATTAGACAAAATAGTCTATTTCCAATAAAATTTGTTGTTGTCTAACAAACCCTTAGGTTATCGAATATGAACATAAAAAGTAAGGATATTACCAATCTCTCACCACTTATTATTGGCTCATACTTTGTAAAAATCCTTAAGAGTTCGCCAAATGACAACATGAGACAAAGGTGTGTTGATTGAAGTAATCAATCATGACCAATGAGTGGCATTTCCGCTAGTATGAAACCTCGAGGGTCATGACCAAGCCCATCCTATCTCCCACTCTCCACATCAGGGTGTCAAATGTAGCTATGGTGGGGGAAGCTTCAAAGACGAGGAGAGCTTTACAGAAAAAATATTACGGATGAATGCTATTCTCTACCATTCTAGTCCTTAAAGACCCTTGGAGATGCATGTAGCTATGAGCAGCATATTTTGCAATCACTTGTGACTGAACGGAATGCCCTTAAGTGTTGTCAATGCTCAATAGTCGTGGTTAGACAAAAGAGTGGGTCTCCATGGCACATTAGTAACCTGTTTGCTCAAGGAAGTGCGCAGCCTGTTTGAGGATATTTTGATCATTTTCTAGAATTTCATGATTGTTAGGGCAGAGCGCAAGCAATTGCAGATGACTAGATCCAGCTGATCGGGTATTCTGGTGGGCAATGCTAGGACTAAAACCTAGGATCTTAGAATATCAATATTGTGCCTCGCATTCTAATTGTAGTAGGAAACAATTTGTGTTAAAACAAAGATACAATAAATAGAAATAAAAGAATTCAAGCCTCATGATCTCAACAAATCACATTTTATCCAAGTCAAGAACGAGTAAAAGATTGCCATGAAGAAGACATATAAGGAGAAATGAAAACCAGGTACTACAAAAAGCAGACATGGGCATTGACATAGGGTTATTCAGTGATTCAGTCCAAGCATTTCTAAATCAAGTTCATGTTTGACATTAGTACCCAATCAAACAAGAGCATCCAAGTTGCTGTCTGTGTCTGCCTATGCATCTTGTTTCTATTTGTGCACATGCGTGTATGAAAACACATGCATGAGCTAACACACAATTCTACAAACATATAAGTATATATAAGATGTCTGGCCGTATTTAGATCAAATTTTTTTATTTTATATCAAAAATAAAAATCCGTGACTTAAGAAACTAGAGCATAGAATTGTATACATTCAAAGGACACAAACAGGTAGGAATCACAGTGTTACCTTTTAACTTTTTTCTTGTGCAAAATAAACAGCATACAGTAAGTATGAGCATTTATAAGGACAGTAAATGAGAGGTCCTACCATCATGTTGCTGTACATTAAAATGGATACTGTAATGCAACATATGAAAACTGCACTGCATGCACACATACAAAGGCATTTGCCCTGAACAAAGAATGATCTAAATTAGAGCAAACATAGGCCTACTTACTTTGCAACAACATCTGTAGGCACAACTTGATCAATGACTTGAAAAGAAATCTTATCCAATGGTAATGGAATGTCCATAGTACCTAAGATGAAATTGCAATTGAGATAACAAATGAGGAGCAACTCAAGGGTGGGAACGATCCACAAGAAGCAACATGAGTAAAAACCATTTTTCTAGTAAGTAGGTAAAGAAAACTATCATAGGGAGGTCTAAAAAAAAACGAAAGAGGAACATCACACCCATAATAACATTTCATCCATTTTAAGTACATGGGATTCAGAGTTGATAAATCAAAGAGCTGAATATGCCATCTAAGCAAGGTAAGCTGCAAGCAGCATTGTGAACCCTTTAAGGTGGGGAATACTTTGACCAAGTTGAAACCTTCATTCCAGAAATCTTGTGTTGAGCAATGATCTTGCTTCAAAGGTGATTCCAAGGTACTCCCCCTAATAAAATCATATGCTCTTGCAAAAATAAGAGTACACTTGGCATTTAAATGTTAAAATACAAGTCGCAGTTAAAAAGGATCCACTATCTCAATGTTGGGCAAAAACAAACGGAATGCCTGTGGCTGTTAACTCCTTCCTTATGATAGAATACTATCCTTCCTTATGATAGAATACTATAAGGTCTCAACCCTCGCCAACTATGGAATATTGAAACCCAAACACTGATGAGACTTTCTCAGGATCACATATAATGAGAGAGAAAGTTCCGTATAAAAACACTATTCCTAGAGCTTAAATGGATGATTCAAGGCCCTGCTCTGAGGGCTATGGAAGTGAATTTTCATGGGCATCTCATGATTCGTAATTTTCATATTACTTTTTCTTTTGGGAAAATTTCTAATAAATGTCAACTACCAAATACAATAAACCATATATCTATTTCTGATTCTCTTAATAAGGGAGAACATTACTGAAGTGATCGACCTAGCTCAAGGGAAACAGAGAGAGCCCTCCCACCCTCCAATGTATTTGATAGAACCCTGGAATCCACGGTAGAGCACTCCCACCCTACAAGGACATATTGAAATTCTAAATCAATGGATGACAATCCCATAATATTTTGGGATAAGAATCCCTTCTTGTTACGGTATTTGGCACGCACACCATTGGTAATTGTTACTAGGAGGTGGGTGTTGTCGATGGCTCCAAGGCAATCCTATGATTGAATATAGTTCATATAACTAATTGAGGTAGAACACCACATGTAGAACACAACATGTGAGTTTTCACATGCAGTACCTAAAATATTGATTAAATGTCAGATCTTTGCCAATTTCAGGGGCGGTCTCCATCGTTGGTGGCCTAATGAAGTCACAATGGAGGGCTGATATTGCATTCAAAGCACTATTAAATGCCAACTTAAGAGTCTCGCCCAAGAGACCAAAGTCATGTGCAATTTTTCTAGGGAAAATTTCGTACAGAACCCCAATTCCCCATCTTATTCCATGGTAGACCCTCGTTCCATTTTTCTTTCAAGCGGCATAAAAAAATCCTTAAGGATTTCACCGTACGCCCTCATCTCTTATCTCCCTCATTTATTCACTTTTGACCACAAAATTAGCCCCAACAAACCTTTTTATACCATTTCAACCAAAAATGTTTCAAAAACGTTTCAAAAACTCTTTTAACCCGAAAACGTTTTTAACACACCCCATTATATCTCCCACCCCATTATATCTTTTAACCCAAAAATGTTTCAAAAATCTTTTTTTATTAAATTTTTGCCTTTTCAGCCCCTCAATGACATGTTGAGGGCTCCCTATCTCTCTCGCTCATATTGGATTGAAATGGTATAAAAAGGTTTGTTGGGGCTAATTTTTATGGTCAAAAGTGAATAAATGAGGGAGATAAGAGATGAGGGGGTACGGTGAAATCCTTTGGGATTTTTTTACGCCGCTTGAAAGAAAAATGGAAGGAGGGTCTACGATGAAATAAGATGGGGAATTAGTTCTGTACGAAATTTCCCATTTTTCTATTTGTCAGGTTGTGACTTCTGGTATGCAAGAATATGACCAACTATTCTCGCACAATTACCCCCATGGTGTCCTGTAACAGGCATCACTCTATCACGTATTCCAATCTCCAATACATTCCCCGGGACATTCGTACCTGGTTACGATAATTGACATCAGTGGTATTGACAATGTTGTCAATCTTTTCTCGTAGGTGATCCTCTAAAAGGAATAGGTAGTTTGACATACTCAGCTGCCACGATACATGCCGCATGGGCACATAGCAGAGTCGCTTTGAGTTTCTTACTCTTCCTAAGATTATCTTCCTTGTTACTATTTGCAAACATCCTTAGATTTAGATCCTAAAGAAAAGAAGTTCTAATACGTGAACCATCTAGTGTAGTGAGAATTTACAATAATAGACAATCAACCAAGCATTCAATAGAAATGATAAAAAAATGACACATATGGAGAGGATATAAGAGAAAATCAAGTCAAAACAGCAAAGGAACATGAGATATTCAGATAACTGTCCACATAATTCACTGGCACATAAGACATTTATAAAACATTAATCGCACTTGATGGATTTAAATAGACAACAAATAAGAAGAATGCATACAGTGCATTACCATTAAATAATACAGAAATTCAAAACAAAGTGAAAGCAAACTAAGAATAGAAATGCAATTATCTAGTAGAAAAGAGGATCGTCATCATCATCAAAGCCTTATCCCAACTATTTGGTGCACTAGAATTTACATTTTCATCCTCTTTTCTACTAAAGATGATGAAAATGTAAATTATAAATAACCAAATCCTACAAAAAAGCAACAGTAAAATAAAAAAGGCTCTTACAGAATGTTTTAAAGTTGTACTAAAAGGGTGCCTAAGTTTTTCTACATTGAATATGAACAAGTAGCTGTAAACTTGTACCAAGGGATCCTGAGTTTTTCTACATTGAATGGGCATGTTTATGTATGACTTTTGATTGAAACTCTGCTTCACAATGACAAAAGCAGAATGTGCTTTCCTTGGTAGAAACCTTGCAAATAATTGAGTTACAAAGCCCCTAGTAAATGTTCAGATATTCATCAACAAGATCTCTCTCTCTCTCTCTCTCGTGAGTGTACGTGTGTGTGAAGAAAGTTATATTGAATGTCATATTTTTGGATTTGGTTTACAAATTTCAAAAAGCAAAGCAAATCAAGCAAGACATACATGAAAGAAGGAGAAAACACAACTTCGCTCTTACACTTTGTATAAGAGTTATAATGAGTTAAATGAAAGTTAAACAAAGGAGACATATTGAGAATAACACAATTTTTCTTCTGTCCAGTCTCATACATTATCTTTGAACCTTGCAAATTTGCCAAGGTTTGGCATCATGATAACCAACCTCCTCTCCATTATCAAACTGCGCCCCTCTTAAAAAAGGCTTGGCCCATGCCTCAAAGAGTGACATAAACGAAGAGAATTTTTCCCGAATTGACACACTAAATATAGTTTTCACAAAGGTCTCAGCATAATAAGTTAGGTTTTGACCGTGAGCTGGTTCTCCAAAATGGTTGGAAACCTGACCATCTTCATACCTATGGTCATCACCCAAATGTAGATTGGAAAAGAGGATATCATTTTTTACTGCGGTCTCGGCATGTTAAGCTAAGTTTTGACTGAAATCTTAGTATGTTTGAGTCTTCAATGGACTCAAAACTCAACCATTTGCAATGTACAGGTCATTTACCCCTTTCCAGTTGAATGATTGAATCCAAGGCTTTGTGAATAAAAGTACTTGAAAAATGTCATATAATGTTTTGATAGTGGTCTCTGGCTGTTGGGCTCTGCTTTGACCAAGGTCTTGGTCAGTTTAGACCTTAAACAGACTCTAAATTCTACCATTTTTGGCATACAATAACTTAATGCATTTTCTATGACATCCAGGGCTTTGTACCCCAAAACCAGCTTGAAAAGTTCCTACAAGTTCTCATCGTGATTGCCAACTGGCAATCCAGCCTTGATCAAGGTCATGACCACTTCGGTCCTTTAACATCAAAGTAAAATAAAAAAAAAGCTCTTAACAGAATGATGGCTAGCTTTGCCCAAAAAAAACATTCTAATTCGAAATTGTATTTTCCAGAAATCGAGCAACAAGAAAAAAGTTCCTTATTCAGAAAGCAACATAGGCAGACAATCAAGTAGTTGTGACAAGGAAAGTTCACCATAGCTCACAATCAAATGTTCATGATTCTGGAATCCATCTATCATGTTTTCAAAAACAAGAACACCATAAGCAGAAATATGAATGGACATTATCAAGAAGAAATACGAGTTTCAGGAAGGATAAAGCCAACGTTGGAAAAAAAAACCAGCCAATTGATGAAAGGGGATCGCATGTTATTTCAAACAAATGCATCTTACCTTTCCACGACTTGTTTTTTTTGGATGAAGTTAACTGTTGTATTAAGTAAAAAGGAAAGATTACAGTATTCCTTCGAGAACACTGAAAAATTGAAGTGGGGAGACCTTTTCCCCAAACAGATATATTGTATTCATATTAATATGTTCATTTATGGATTATCTACTCCCTCACCTATGCTGCAACCCATCCTAAACTTTAGCTTTTTGATGATCCATCAATAAACATATATTTACGATGTAAATAACTCATAAGTTATCCAAGAAGCTTCGATTCCATGCTTTAACAAATCCAACGGTTTCTCTTTTACTTTTTGGGAATTGTGCCTATACCAGAAACAAAAAGGTTGACTTGTAAGCCGCAAAAAGGAGAAAAAAACACGGGAAGAAAATAGTGGGAATGGAAAAAAAAAAACTTACTTGAAGGATAGAAAAGAAAGAGAGGACAAACGAAATCAGAGCTCTGACAGAGCTGCCAGACCATGAAATTCCCAGAGAGAATAGCAGAAAAAAGAAAACTCAATAAAGTGAAATCCACATAAATAAATCAACAAAAAATAGATGGAAGAAACCCAAACCTAAGCACAATAGGTATAAAAAATGGAAACGAGCCAAAACCAAAACAAGTCATTCCCAGTAAGGTAGTTGCAGAGATGCAGGAGATCTAACAACAAGGGCCTCTGAAATGAGTACCTGCTGGAAAATGGAGTGGGAAATGATGGCCGCAACAGGGAGGAGCGGTGCCCTAGGTCGCTGCAGTGATGTCGGAATGAAGGTAGGGAAGAGAGAGAAGAAAAAGCGCGCGTGGCTTCCAACTGGCAGCGCGCTTTTCCGAGGAGAAGGAGCTTCTGATCACTCGGGCGAGCCTACGCGGAATCCCCCGCCATTCTTTCCGTTTTGGCGAGGGAGTAGTCCGATTTAAGGATCTAAAAAATATAAATAATTCAAATCAATAAGAATTTTATTTGTAATATTTTTTTTTTTGATAAAAACTGAAAAGTATTTTGACCATGAATAATTGTTTTATTTTTTAATATTATTTCCAAATACTATTGTCACAAATTCGTCCTTTTCAAAATCCATTTTTTTCTCTTACTTTTCTAATATCATTTAGATGTATTTTGTTTAATTTTGCTCTAAACATAATTTTTTTTTAATATTTTTTATTTTTAACACCTTTTTGGCTTTGCCATAGCCCAACTCGAACCTGGTTTCTCAAACTTAGGCCAAGTACTCGGCTTCAACATGGACAATTTCTCGACTATATTAAAATTCAATAGAATTTCCAAGTGAGTGTTCTTAAAACAATAATCAACTCTCATTTAAAAAATAAATAATTAAAAAAACAAATAAGTATTGCAAATGTTAGTTATAGACCGACTCCGGATGCCCTTAATCATAATTCTACTCTAAATATAACCTATAATTTAGATGGGATCTAAATTTATGCTTATACCCCAATAAATATAAAGACTTACAATATAATGATAAAAATATCAATACTTGTTCAATCTTAATAAATGATACCAATTATTAGTATTTTTGAAACCTACCCGTAGATTACGAGTTAGCTTTTTGAAAATGTTAGTAGGGTGATATTAATGGTGGGAATAGAAACCACCACATGGTAACTAGGATGTGGGGTGCTATCACCACGACCTTAGCCCCTTCTCAACTCTTAATTGATTTTCCCAATAATGAAATACATATTGATTTTCATCTAAGTCAAAACATAGCCTAATTGATAAATTTGTTTCAAAAGAATTTTGTTTTATAAAAAACTTTTCCTACTACATTGAAGGGATATACTTCCCCACCCATCTAGCCATCTAATTTTAATAAAGTGAGTCACTAACTGTTTGTTCTAGATCCAATGCTTTACATTATTTTGTTTTTATTTATTTTTACACATTATATAAATATGAGATTTTATATGTCCCACCATCTCAAAGGGATACACCTAGGAAAAATAATTAAAAATAAAATAGTATAGAAGCAAACATTGTGATGGGTGCTATCTCATAAGTTTAGGAGCACTATAGAAGCGTGCCCTTAAATATATATAAATATCTCTTAAGAGCTTTTGGCCTTAATTGTTTTTCCCTAATATGTGCAATACTCATTCCCTAATATGTGCAATACTCATATGTAGATATGCGTCTACTCTCCATGATACATTTTTTAGATAGATTTTGGACTTAATTTTTGAGGTGTATATAATTTTTAACATGGAGATTATTGACATGTAAAATAAATAAAATTTGAAAATTAAAAATTTTAGACTATTAATTTTTGTTCTCTCGAGAACCACAGGGGCAATGTGAGATGCCTTGGGGGACACAAATGTAATCATGTGTCCCAAGACGCATAAACTATTTTTCCAATATTAATATTCTCGTGCAGTAGCATATATTTGTTAAACTATTTTTCCAATATTAATATTCTCGTGCAGTAGCATATATTTGTTATTTAGTGTACTCCCATCTAGTGGTTTTTTTAAGACCTCAAAATCTTGGAAACGAGGGCCTCAGAACCTCTTGAAAATATTTATGTGAAAAGTTATTATTTTTTATTGATCAGAGACCACACAGAGTGGTGAGATCCAACAAGTGTTCAGGAGCTCAAAATAATTTTTATTTTTTGAAAATACTTGATTCCAAAGTGGAACCAAAAGTTGAAGATGAAAATGTTTTTCAAGAAGCTCCTTTTCTCAAGGAAATGAATACACAGTATGCTCCTCATATGAGTAGGCTAATCGTACACCATTCATGTTCAATCCAGTGCCCGCCTGAGGAAACCCCCAACATACGCCTTCAAACCAGTGTACTCCTTTTCCCTCTGCTCAACTCTCTCTCTCTCTCTCTCTCTATATCCATTGCAGTGTAAAGATTCAATTTTTCATTCAACATTAACCATACAAAAGGACTGAGTCTTGCGGTTGTTCAGTAGTGAACGGGGAAGCTTCAGCTCCCCAAGTTTCAGATAGCCCCACCATAACAGGATCCAATCCCTTCAACTCTGAAATGGCTCGGAGAGCTTCTGCAATTGTTCATTCACCTTCGTTGGGTTTCCCCCATGAAAGTGCAGAGAAGCTTTATGAAGCATACAATGAGCTCCATAGCCTTGCACAAGACTTCCACACCCCATTTGATGCTCCTGCCATCCTTGTTGTGGGTCACCAAACTGATGGAAAGAGTGCTCTGGTTGAAGCTTTGATGGGCTTTCAGTTTAACCATGTAGGTGGGGGCACCAAAACCAGAAGACCCATCACTCTTCACATGAAATATAATGCTTTGTGTGAGGAGCCTGCTTGCCATCTCTTATCTGAGAGTAACCCACCTCAAGCTGTGGAGAAAAGCTTGGAAGAAATCCAAGTATGGAATCCCATTTCTCTGTTTATCTATTTCTTGGGCTCTTTGTCTGTTTCTTTGATTGGTAACTTCTTTCTCTTTTCTTCATCCCCCATGTTTGTAAATTGATGCAGTGCTTCACATTGTTGTTGCAAATTCAATGCTGCGGTAATTTTGATTACTCTGTTTCTCTCTCTGCTTTTCATTACGGATGTTTGTAATTGAGGCATTTCTATATTTCTTTCTTTTGATCCCACTTATATATGCTGGTGCATTTCTATACATTGTTATTGTAAATTCAATCTGAGGAGAATTCGTTTTATGTCTCTCTCTTTTTTTTCTTCATCTCTTTTGTGTGTAATTTTGATGCGTTTCCATGCAAAGTTATGCTGAATGGAATGATTTGTATCACGTCTTTGTATTTGAATTTCTGCATTTCCGTGTATCATCCTTATGCATTGATGCTGGGAAGAAATGAATTACTCTGTTTCTTTGTCGACATTTGTCTAACATCATGCTCAGAGGAGTTTGCGGTTGCAGTTTGTGGGTTTTTTCCCTTGACGTTAATATGCTTCATAAAACTTGCTTTCAATGAATTGTGACAACAATGTCAATAGAATACATATTACTGTTCTGACTGGGGCATTAAGCATTGATTTAAATATTTCTTTTTGTTAGTGCATTGGCTTGAGTACTTCATATTTGTGTATTTTATTAATCATTATTCTTAATTTTTTTGCTTTTTTTTTTATATCTTTTACAGGCTTACATTGAAGCTGAAAACATGAGACTTGAGTGCGAGGCATGTCAATTCTGGGCAAAAGAAATAATAATTAGAATAGAGTACAAATACTGCCCCAATTTGACTATAATTGACACGCCAGGTCTTATTGCTCCAGCCCCAGGTCGTAAGAATAAACTGTTGCAGGTGGGTAGCAGGTTGGGCATGAAATTATTTTCACTATGTCTATAATCTTTTTGGGTTGCTTATCCTTATAATCAGTGGTATATTAAGATTGTGCGATGATTTGAATACTCAAATCCCCATTCTGAAGTCTAAACATTCATTGGTTTTGTATGGACTGTCCACACATTTATTTGATGATTACCCATGAGCTAATATCTATATGCCAGAGATTAAACTGTTTACTATTGTGAGCCTCTATGGATGCTTAGATTATCACAGGATGGTATTTGATACAACTGATGACATTGATGGAATCTCCTCAATAAAATGAGACCAAGAGAAGGATGCCTTTGTCCATATTATCATGTGTCCCTAGCGCTACATCTGAATTCTTTGTCCCTAGAACTTCCCTTTTTCACCAGAACTAACATCCACAATGACTGCCACCTTTAAAAGAGAAAAAGTTGACTACTCTAATATTTATTATGGGAAGTAACCAGAGTTTGTTTCTGACACCTTTCTAAGGGTGGAGGTAAGTCCTCAGGTCACCTGTCAATATGAAATTCCCTAGAGATCTTGAACCGCTTATATCTCAACTGAACAGCCTCCACTGTATCAGAAGCAGCCACCTAAGAATGTTCATAGTCTCCTAAGAAACAGCCTTGATAAGTCTATCAAGTAGGTGGTCAAAGTGGCAAAGTGCCGAAGAGTGATGTCTTGAGTTCCATTCCAAACATGGGTGGGTGACCCTTTCCCCACTGAACTACCCTCCAAAAATAAAAATAAAAAATCTCCCAGCACAAGTATGGGGAGGTCATGTGCACTCAACCACCTTGCCTCAACTTATCTGATGTAGTTAGACTCATGCAATGTTTTCCAAAATATGCACAAAAATTTTGGTGACCCTCTTTTTTGTAGTTTTTCCTTATAAAAAGGACTTTGTGAGATCTTTGTGCTATATTTCCTCAAATATGCTTCATACGCACCCACATACACAAACATAAACCAATTTCTAGGTTTCTCAAAATCCCTGGCTTAGTTCAGAAACTTTGCCTTGTAAGGTTCTTAGGCTCCTTCTTGATAAAGTTGTCCCTAAACTTCTATTTTTACCCATTTTGGTTTACCTCAAACTCCCTTGATCATTACACTTTCTCTGACCTTGTGAATTTACTGTGCATATATGTTGGTTCATCCAATTTATTTATGTTCGTAAGTAATCATACTGTAGACATACATGTGAACCCTACAACTCCTACCCTTAGATGCAATACTACAAAGGCAAACTGCCCAAATTGCCAGCTTTGGGCCTCGTCTAAAACCAAAAGATTCAATCATTTACGCACACAATGCATTACCAAAGCCTAATACATTGCAATGAAAGAACACACCAAGAGAAATGAAATCGCAGCACCTGCCAAGATGACAATAATGAGAACAAAATCACCATTAAAATGCCATAGAGAAACTAGTTTTCTTATGACACTCCAATCTCCAAGCTAGAATGGAAAATTTTGTGAATTACATAGAGATATTTACCACTTGTTTTGCTGCAAATGAAAATGATTCTATATTTCTTTCTAATGTAGTTGGCCATATTTTGGATATCTACTCTGCATTTGAATCACTTTCTGAGTTGCCATTTCCCCCCCAAATCTGGCTCCTGCTCAACTCCATGGGCCTCCAACCCTGGCCCTCCCCCACTCCCCTAAACCCAAAATAAAACCAAAAAAAGAGGAAAAAAAAACAAACAACAAAATTCTTCCATTTCCTCCTCCACAACTCAATCATCCATTAAAATCCTTGCTCCCATCGGAGCTAGAAAAACAAACAAAGGAATGAGAGGACAAAAAAATAAACTAACAATCAGCAACAGTACAGTCTGATTAACCATGGACCTGAGGAATCAAAAGAAAAGGGCTATGTTGCAGCAAAACCCAAAATTTAATCCCCACTTAAATTCCATTAATTTAACAGTTTCCCTCCATGTAAATAAGACTGTTGGGTTAGCTTGATCGCTGAGCTGCAGTCCCATCAAACCTTTATTTGAAAAAAGGCCAGGTCCCCCTTTATGCAAGATGGATGGTGTGCCTTTGGACAACACCAAAGAACACAAACAAAATGCATAAACAACATAAGATAAATAAACCCCATACTGAGGCTCAGCCACTTTAGCCTCAGTTTCCAGCATGACCTGCAAATCCTGTCTCTCTAGAATCATTTTCAGGCATGACCTTCAAGTTTTTCATTCTCCTCTTCTATAACCCTAGAATTTTTTCCAGGAATGGACTCAAAATCCTCCATTAACTTCCGTTTGTAGAGACCCTAGGATTGCTTTCAGAAATGGACTCGAAACACTCCATTATCTTCTCATCCACTTTAAGAAATGAGCCCAAAATTCTCATAATTCACTCCATGAATGGACTGAAAAACCCCCATTTGTAAGCTTCCTTTTCCCACACAATGCTCCCTCCACATTGCTGAGCTTGAAGCGCCTTGAACTGTGTCTCATACATGACCTCGATGAATGCTTGGCCTGGGTCCAGAGAATGGACAAACTGCAAAGGCCTGTAAACATCTGAATCTGAATGGTCATCTTCAACAATGGCCACCTGAGGATAGTATGGGCTTTCGATTGTTGCAGGCCTGTAAATGTTGTTAGGTCTTCTTTATCCAATGTGGAAACCCTAGAAATTATAGGTAGGCTTCAAATATACAATTACAGGGTTTGTAAGATTTTGAAAGCCTAGAAATTACATAGCTGGGAGGTTGTTGCCTTTTTGGTGTTAGCTTTGAGTTGGTCCTCGCTGGTGGATGAGTGAGTTTGGATATGAGAAGAAAAAGAGGGCAAGACCTCTTTTATTTGATTCATGGTTTGTGCTTTTATTAGAATACAAACTTCCATTTCACTCGTTGGCACCAACAAATTCCACAAAGTTGACTTTTTTGTTTACATTTTCTAGAGCCCAAATGCCCCTATGCCATGGTTTGTGTGGTTTCCGACATGGCCTTAGCTTGACAATAATAATCATAACATGTACTAGTATGTAGTCATCAAGGAGTTCCATTATATGTTTTGTTATATTTCCACTCTATGTGTTGCCAAGCTTTTGGTTCAGAGTGGTTCTGAACGGGTTTTCTGAGTAATTGTTTAAAGTGTTCTCTTTGTTTGTCAAATAACTGCATCGGCAGGTACAGGCCCGTGCGGTGGAGGCCCTTGTGCGTGGTAAGATGCAGCATAAAGAGTTTATCATACTTTGTCTTGAGGACTGCAGTGATTGGAGCAATGCCACTACACGGAGGGTGGTCATGCAGGTACACCTGGTTTCACTTTTTGCACACTGTGTGCCCCAATGCCTTATCTTGTATTATGATCTAACAGTGAACGAGCTTTCTTCGTCATGCATAACTTATGCGTAGGTTGATCCAGAACTTTCAAGGACTGTGGTGGTTTCCACAAAACTGGACACAAAAATCCTGCAGTTTGCCCGATCATCAGATGTGGAAGTTTTTCTGAAACCACCTGCTCGCACATTTGATTTTAGCATCTTGGGTGATGCTCCCTTCTTTACTTCTGTACCCTCTGGGAGAGTGGGTTCAGGACCTGAATTTGTCTACAGATCAAATGATGAGTTCAAACAGGTTAATTTCAACCATTTCTTTTATTTTTTTAGTGGATTTTTCTAACCATTTCTTGTAATATGTCATTTCATTGTAAACCTGGCCATGACTCGCTACAAAGAAAGCAGTTTGAACCAATCAGATATATTATGGCTCACCTATTGTTTGGCTTCCTGACCTTCTGGATTATCAAAAAGATATTCATGACCTTCTTAAATATTTAACCTCGTTGGATGACTTTCTCATCTTTGGATGGCTTACCTTTGTATTATAATTGATATCTTGCGTGTGCAATGCAGGGAATAGTGCTTCTGCTGATTTGCTGGTTTTGCTAACTGAATGTCACAATTCTAAATGCAACACCTCTTATAATGTAGAAATGGTTTTCCATGTTTATTGTCACCTAAGTTGACAATGGCACCAAGTTTTGACAATGGCACCAAGTTTAAACTTACTGCTGAATGACTTTGAGAAAAAGAAAGGGTGCCCTTTGACATTTAAAACAAATACAGATCAAAGAGACACTCCCAACATACTGTGGCGGTTATGTACCTAGTTTCAAGGTTCTACCCTAGAGCATGGCTGAAGTTCTGCTTCCTGATTCTCAGTTGACCTATGTAAAAATTTCCTGCTTCCTGGTTCCCACCCAGTTCACCTAATTATATTTCCTGGTTCTTCAGGATAAGTCTTCCTCTGACAAATTTCTAAAGTCCTGTTTGATAGACTAGTTGATGAACTTCCTGGTCTATTGGCATTAGTTGAACCTCTAAATTTCTTCGTTTGGATAAGGGGAGGCTCAAAGTGATCTAGTGATTCTATAGATGCCGCAGAATACTTTAGCGTATATGATGGTAAAGGAACATAATTTGGGAGGTAGACAAGTATACCTGCCTATCGGCTATCAATAATGATAAATAGAATGCTAATCTATGAATTTTGCAATGTTCGGTAGTAGCCCTTTTTCTTTTTTCAAATGGTGAATACTAGTTTTAGTTGGAGTTTATGGTTTTGATTGACACATTCAAGGCTTTTGTGCTGTAACAACTATCAGATTAGCTCCTAGAAAAGTACTTGAATTTACTAAGACCTTTTGTAGTAAAACTTGTCCTATAAATTCTTCTTATGGGATTAGGTGGACATTTGGTGTATTTGATAATTTGATTATTTAGTGAGATTAGTATTCCTCAAAAGAAAAAAAGTAGGTTTAAGCCTGTCCCTAGATATGACCTCTTGTGTGAAGAAAGCATCCTAAACTGGCATGCCTGAGTCTAATTTGTTTCTCCACACCACTGGATTTTGTGATTGGCTTGGGGGTAGTCCCGCCAGAGTCAGCTCAAGTTATTACCAAGTACCATAATCCTAAGCAGAGAGAAGGAAACATCTCCACAGAATATAGTTCAGGCAAATGGTCCACAGTATCAGTGAGTCCATATGTCGTAGGTAAATGATGGAGAACTTCTTTTATTTCACTTTTTCCTATTTAAAGTTTTTCTGACTTTTTTAATACCTTCTGTCACAGTATCAACACATTCTACTAACTCTATAGCCTTTATTCAATAATATTCTATAGTGCAATGATCCTTTTGGCCATTTACATTAGAATGATTATGTGAAGAATTTGAGGCATTATGATAAAATTGCTGACAAAGCTTCCAGAAAATGATGTGCGGGATCTCATGGGAGTTGTATTAGAAGTTCTCGGTTTGTGCAGGCTGTGTCCTTGAGAGAGTTGCAGGATGTTGCTTCTCTTGAGGAGAAGTTGGGTCGTCCTCTGTCAAGGGATGAAAGATGTAGAATAGGACTTAGTAGCCTCCGACTCTTCTTGGAAGAAGTGCTGAGGAAGAGGTACTTGTCTTTTGTTTTTCATTTAGTTTGGTCTAAATCTACCTATTTGTTTGCTTTTTGTGAAATCTTATAGTGTAACTTTGTGTTTGAAGGTATATGGACAGTGTCCCATTAGTTATTCCTCAGCTTGAGAAGGAGCACCGAAGTACAACAAGAAAGTTGTCTGAGATTAATCAGGACCTCAGGTCAGTTGTAAGATTTTTTAACTTGTTTACCTGTTATGATGTCCTTTAAAACAGGATTCTTATATTCTTTTCACTTTTGATAATTATGTGGGAAAGTATAGTATATTACATCGCACTATGAAGAAACCATGGACCATTGGCTCATCACAATCCATTGTCAATGACAGTGATGGAGAGAGTAGGGCTCACCAGAATGGGACACCCCTATGGTGGACCCCTTACCTCTTGTTCACAATCCATCATTTCAGTAGACAATGGTAATAGTGTGGACTATGATTTTTTATTATATTACAATTTCCTCTTGTGTATAGAGCAATGATTAAAAAACGTGATTTGGATAAGGAATCACCGATGCAGATTAGGAATCGTTGAGGACTATGCCAATTCTTGGTCAGAATCAGCAATCTGGTCAATATATAATATCGGTGTTTTAAAAAATGGCTTGGGGGGTGGATTGCCCACCTATGGATGCCGATCTAGATTGCCCGGTTGGAGATCCAGACAACAAAAAATAGAAAAAAAAATGATAATATATAATATGTACATTTTCTGTAACTCATGTCAAAAAGGCTGCGGTGGGTACATGCATTTGTCACCTCATAGGTGACCCAGGTTTGACTCCTCCTGCAAGCTTTCCTTATTTTTCGATGAGAACATTAAAAAAATAATAAAAAATTGGACGTATTCTAAAAGGGAAATAGCACGGCTGCGGGATTCAAACCCCAAACCACCTCCAAAAAAGTGTAAGGAGCTAGCCAACTGGGCCATTTTCAATTTATGTTATATAAGCCATTTTCAATTTATGTTATATAATGTATACAATGTAATATTATATCCATAATGAACCGGCCGACTTAGACAAGGAACTGGTGTGGTGCCATTGATTTCGATCCGGATCGGCTATTCCCAATCTGGACCGTTATGTTTTGAACAATGTAGAATATATTATATGTGCATTTCATAAGAAAAATTCTGAATGGTCTTGGTGTTTAAATATTGCACGTACTGGGCCGTAAGTTTCAAGTTTTGAACCTTCTCTAAACCTTCTCCTTTTGTTTCTATTGTTAGAAAAAATATGCTTCTCTTTTTTTTCTAAATATTTTCGAAAATGCATATGTATATATAGGGACTTGAACCGTCGACCTTATGGAAAAGGCCACAGGGCGAGGGGCTCAAGCCATGTGGTTGCTCAAGTTAGGTGAAATAAATTTCATGCATTATATATTATTTCTTTTATTTTTTTCTTTTAGGGGATCGTGGATTTGGATCAGGATCGGTGGGTGGACAATCCACCCCACTAATCCATTTTATAAAACATTGGTGTAGAGGCAACATATGGAGCTGTGAATAAACTTACTAGCATGGGCATTGGAGTCTGTATTTTGTCTTCTCCTCATTTATATCTCGATGTAACTTCTTTGATAAATTTAGAAAGGATGTAACTTCTAGTCCTTTATAGCTTCAAAAGTAATCCTATGCTCATGAACTTCTAGTGCAAAGGATGATTGATGAGCTGTTTCCTTTATGGTTTCCACTAACATTTTTCTTTCTTCTTTGGACGGTCATCTACTGATAGTGACTTAATAAGCACGGGATTCACTTTGAAGTTGTTGAGTTTTTATATTTACTTAAATGGTATGCCATTTTGCTGGTGCAGCAATGTTGATGAAGTAAAGCTGAAGGAGAAGGGACGTCTTTTTCAGGATGCTTTCCTAACCAAGGTTTTTATGCTTTGGAATGACTTATCTGAATAGAAATTGTGTTCTGTAGCCTTATCATCATCCAGGCTTTGAATTCAAGCTGATGTATAGTGCGTCTGAGTAGGAAAAATACTACTTTTTGTGGAAAATAATACTCCATGGGAGACTCAACTTCCTTAAAGGACCCAATTAGCTCCCATGTAAGTCTCAAAAAATTAGAACAGAAATCGGCTATGATATTTCAATCTTAAAGTCTTTATAATGTTTGAGGCATTTTAGCCATCTTATAAAATGCTCTTTTTGAAGTTCCCCACTTTCTTGGAAGTAAACTTTTAATAATTTTTAAACGTAGATAGCATTTATCTACACTAAATGCCAAAGAAAATGTTTAACCTGCCCTTATTTAAATGTTTTCTAGGTATTCCCTCACCCTTTATTTCCTAAACTACCATCTTCAGAAAAATGGTCCTTTGAAAATGTTGCAGAAAATATCTAGATGAACCCTCCTTCCTACATTAGCTGCATTTTCTTTCCAGAATGATCCCCTAATTAGGACAGTTACTTTTATGTCCTTTTTTCTGTAGCATCTTCCTTTCTGTAGCATTGCTCTTGCCAAGGAGGAACCAAATATTTGGCCTGACCAATAGTTGTTCTGCTAGGTGCTAAACATGATTATTATATTTATCTTTTTTCTCTTCAGAGTGATTTTCTATTTGAATTCTCCTCTCTAGATTTTGTTCTTAAAATGACTCTTTTGTGAGGTGAACTTTTTACGTATTTTAAAATCTCCCTCAGCTGATTTCTGAAATTCTATGTCCTCAGCTCTCATTGTTGTTGAAGGGCACGGTTGTGGCTCCCCCAGATAAATTTGGTAAGGATAATCTTAATTTTGTCGACAGTCCTAATTATCAAAAAAGAAAAGAAAAAGTTGATGATCCAAATTGTTGGAATGAAAATTGGAAAAACCTCATGTTGAAGTAACAAATTCTTCAGACGGGCTGTGAATATCATCATTTGGGTTTGCTGACAGGTGAAACGCTACAAGATGAGAGAGTTAATGGAGGGGATTTCTTAGGAACTGATGGGCTTCAAATACCTTATAAACTAATGCCTGTAAGATGCAAAAGCAACCCTTTAACTAATAATGATATTGCTCGGGTATTTCTTTATTTTTTATTTTTTTTCAGTGTAGAATTGATTTTTGCACTACATGGTTCTGTTCTTGCCTTGTACTTGCTACTACTCGCTAGAGGTGATTCAGTGCATTAAAATTTTCCCATATGGCCCTCATACGCCATATGCATGAATACACATCTTGTGATGTGAAGTTGTGAACATTATATTCACAATTACTATGTGGTTGAAAACAGTTGCATATTGTCGGTTTAAACTCCATCTCCTTTGTTTAAGTTGCTTGTTGAGTCAATATGCCAAACATGCTTGCACCTTGCTCTTATTTTCAACTCATAGATCAAAATCAATGACCATTCAGAATGCAAAATAGAACTCTCGCCCCTATTGTATTATTTAGAAGCATCTTTTGAAATGTTGGATTTTACAAAAGAGGGGTTGTATATGCGCCTAAAATGCTTCAGTATCTCTTTTGAATTTCTTCATTAATCAAAGCAAAAATAACAAAGTAGAAACATATCAAAAGATATCATTCAAATGCCTCCCATACAAAAAAAATGTTCCCAAAAATTGGTTAACAATCCTATCCATGGCTTGGTTGTCCTCCCTATCCTTATGTGTTGTTATGTTACTGTCTTCTTTCTTGAAGTCTACTCACCAGACAAACAGTCCAATACTCGTAGGAAATTGAACCACTTGGAGGTCTAGTTGGTTGTGTTCTGTGCATCACTCTCACTATGTGATGGACGACTCAAATGCTCCACTATTTAAGACTCATTTGAAAGCCAGAGTCTGGGCCCAAACGAAACTCTTCCAAACGCCGCAGGCTAGCATTAGAAAGTACAAATACTGAGTCTCATTTCTGAAAACACTTTCTAATAGCATAATATAGCCGTATAGTATAGTCTAGCAGCATGGTATGGTATAGTTATATGTACTATATAGTATAGCATACAAATATACTAGCAGTACACATTGTTCAAAAAAATTTGATATATAACATAGTATTGTTGTATAATAGTATAGCAGTGTCTTATTGTATAGCAGTGTGGTATAGTATAATGTTATGTGCTATACTCCTATACTAGTTACGTGCTCTCAGGAGCCTCGACTTTTAACTAGATAGAGCTTTGTCCTATAAAATTTATCATTCGATTCTGATCGAGTTTTGATCAAGCTCCCCCACATATTGGTGTTGAGATCCCTACATTTCAATTTGTATAGACTGTGATCCCTACCATGGGGAGCTTCTTGCTTGTTCCGATCCTGGATCTAATGCTATCGCGATCATCACAGTCCTAGTTACCAGGTTCTTCTAAGGAGGGGTTCGCTTCTGCTCTGGAAGCTCGATCCAACGCTCTGATGCATGGGATCTCGATTATGGGCAACTCCTTGATAGTTGGGATCTCGATTCGGTAAATTAGGGAACTTTATTCCACATAAATGGGATCTAGGTCTCAATGCCAAAAATCATAGTTCTATGATCAAGCGGAACCACTATTCCATCAACTTTGGAACTGAGTATCCTCTACATTAGGAGCAAGTTTCACCGGCACATTTTTCGTTTCATATACAATGGAGTTTGGATCTCCAATTCTTTTTGACCTAACAATACATGTAAGGTAACTTATGAATAGGAATCCAAAAGTCGACGAATGATAAATTCAAAACATCGTTGAAATGGGAAATCTAACCCAACATTGACTATTAATAGCTGAGTAAGGGTATCCCATGAATTGAGGTGTACATTACACCACAATTCGGTTGTGTGTTGAATTCAGTAGTTGAAAAGGGTTTCTTCATTACAAGTACAAGATTGCCTCTGAGAAATGTTTCGTCTCAGTTCCTGCTTTTAGTCATCTCACCAGTTTCATCATGCCTACAATAGGGGATTTGAGAGAGTTTATTCTTGTCACTTTGTGCTAGAGGGAGATAGCTCTTGGTGTTCCCCAAGGAATTTGAAGAGAATGGGAGTCCACGAAAGTCCCCAATGATTGTATCTGCGAGAGAGAGAGAGAGAGAGAGAGAGAGAGAGAGAGAGATGCTCACCACTTGATGAGAGAGATAGAGGGAGAGAGACAAAGAGATGGAGATCGCCAAGATGAAGGACACAAAGCTCCTTTTGTGCCCGAGGACTTAGGTACACCATATTGAATTTTAAGTATCACTACTCATATGAAATCATACTCCAATGACAACAAAAACTCAAAGAGAATTTCAGTGATATGATTCTTGTTTACATTGATACTTGGATTTGTACATTTGGGGAAAGTTAAGCGTATTGATCATTGGAATTTGCTCCCAAATTACAATACAGGGGAAAAGTGAACATCGGGAACCTCGTTCCTAAGCACGCCCATTTAGTAAGAAACTCGCTCCTGTGCATATATAGAATGCGCTCCCTAAAAGTAAGGGGTCTCGATCCCTTTACTTGACCATATGCAGACCTCGTTCCCCCGACCATGGAACTTCGAGTATAGCTCGCTCTGAGCTCCCGCCCCGATCCCAGATCTCTTGTTGCTCCCTTTCCGGGTAACTATGATTCCAGTAACTATGGTTATAAATGTAACAATACCCTATGTATAATCCATCTCTTGTGAAATTCAGAGAGAACCTCCTCTAGGTCTGCAATGATGAGGTCGAACAAAGTTTGAAATGAGGCCACTGGATACCCGTTAGGTCCCCGTGCTTTGTCGTGGATGAGGTTGACGAGAGTCCTTCAAATTTCCTCCCTCTGGAAAGGGTGTTCTCTAAGTTGCTAAGGCCTTGCAGATTTTGTTGGACTGAGCGTTTGGAAGGTTGGCCTTGCGAAACTATTACCAACGTATAATTTCTTGAAGTACCTGATAGCAGTTCTTCCAATCTCTAACCTATCCTCCAAGAACAAGCCTCCTTGAATGCATGAGATGGTGGTCTCATGTCTTCTAAAGCTTACAGTTTTATGGGCTTGAGCGATTCTTCTTCTGGTGTGAGTCTCCTTGCATAATTGAAAACTCTATTCTAATTGTCAGTGTATTTCTCATTGGAAATATGTCAAATTTTGATTAATAACTAGTAAGAATATGAGGTCAAAATTGTTAGCAGTCGAAAACCAATCCCTACACTTTGTAGAGGTTCTACGGTAAGCAGTTCCATTGGCCATTGAGCTAGAAGCTTGTCATGGCAGATTTAAGCTCCACATAGTATATGGAACTTGAGCAGTCAATGTGCTATTGGTTGTTTAATGTTCATGTGTGACTTATTTGTGTGTGCGTGTGTGCGTGTGTGTGCGCGGTCTACAGACTACTTTTTATGCCCAGTGCTGCCATCTGCATGTAAACTTAGCCCCTACTCATAAAGTGCTTCCATGATGGGTTCAGAGTTATGGAATACGATTTAATTGAGTCTACCTTATTTTGTCATCCATAAAACACAAAAGAACTATGGAATTTGTTTGTGGCACTTCGAAAATTTTGTGGTGGATAACTGTGGGTATAAAGTAGTGACTGATGAAGATGATCTGGATTTCGTCTGGTGTTTCTTGAAAAACCATGAATTTTAGATCTCATACATGGGACACAATGTTACAGTTGTCAATACCATAACCATGAAGGTCTTTTCTTTTTTGGGTGAATATAACCATCAAGGTCTTGGGTAAGATATTGTTACCTTGAGATACAACTTGAAGTTTCTGGAAATTTAATATATGCTACATTGAGACTACAAACAGTATTTTAACAACCAAAAACAGGAGACTACAGTTCAATCAAATTAGGTTGGTTCTCATTGGAATTGGTTACTCTGCGTCTAGAATAACTATGATGCACCAATCCTACAAGCATGGGATTGTGATCCATAAATGACAATAAAATGAATCCTGGATATTGATTCACATGATTATGGATATTTTAGTATTCTGTGTCAATGTTTTTAAAGGATGAGGCGGCCACCTCCAATATGAGGTTGCTGAGAAGAAAAGTCGTGAGTTATTTTCGAGGCATCTTCCTCGGCAACATGGCTGTCTAGGCAGCTGCCTATGCTGGCAAGCTGCCTAGGTTAGATGCCTCTTTGAGGCAGGACACCTACGCCTAGGCACGTGGATTTTGTCTTCCCCGCTTGAGCCGGTGCCTAGGCAGCCGCCTTTTATAAAGCTGTTCCATGTATATCGTTTATATCAATCAGTGCTCATACTGCCTGATACAACATAACGTTTTTCTACTTTTTATGCTCATTTTATTAGTGATGTTGACCGGTCATGATGGTGTTTACATTTCATTGTAATTGTAACTAAGTGTGTTTGATCTCCACAGAATGCAGGGATGCGACTTTATGGTGGTGCTCAGTATCATAGGGCAATGGCAGAGTTTCGTTTTGTGGTCGGAGGGATCAAGTGTCCAACAATCACAAGAGAGGAAATTGTCAATGCCTGCGGAGTTGAAGATATTCATGATGGGACAAACTATTTCAGGTACTTGGTTCTTTTCAATAATTAATTTGTTTTGGTGAATGACACTTTGTATTAATGAAGTAAGATGTACATAAAATCACAAAATTGTGGCTTGTATACATATGTGTATGTGCTTTTACAAAAATGAATCGTGATATTTTATAAGGTTACTAATCTTTTCATCCAGTTTATAACGTTTCGGGGATCCCCTTATACCAGTAAAGAGGAACCCCAGCTTTTGTAGAATAACTTGAGTCTGACCAGTGAGGCTTGGGCCTCCACAAACATTGCGTTCATCATATTTATTGAACCTTAGTATGTCATTAAGATCTGAGTGAGAAGATATCTGAAGATGCCCCCAGTACTTGATGGACCTCGGTTGCGAAGAGCACAGCCAGCAATTTTAGCTTGACTAATAACTCCAATCATGGGTTGGCCCCAGGGGGATGATCTGGAAATTGAATGTGGCCTCGACCGTCAAATGTTCTCCATTGTTGTCCAAGGTCTACCAAGGCGTCAGACCTGAATTCATTGCAATTTCTGGCCCAGAAAATGACAAAGGATTTCATGCGATCCTGTGAGCATTGATGTTGGTAGCCATGCTTTTCAAAGTGCGCCTACTTCTCTCGACCCAGGTGACAAATTGGAGGCCAAAATAGGGGCTCGCCAGAACAGAAGGCCTGATGAGTGGTAAGGGGAAGAGAAGTATGACAAAAAATATGTTGATCTGATCCTGGTGTTACCCACATCTTATCGAAGGGATTCAGGATAAAAATCCAAATCTAAGTAGCCAGTTAGTGTATAATAGATCATTTTGTCCCTACTTGCTCCAGGGATGAAATGGGTGTTGAGTAGTTCCGACAGTGAAACAAACTCGGAAGGTTTCAATGTCAAGAACGTTGCTTTGAAGTTTTGAGTCCACGTGGTTTGGGCCCAACTACTTCACATGTGCAAGAGACAATAACTCAATCCTGGTTAGCAGCAATAAGGAAGAGCTCAGAAAGGTGGTTTCCGGGGTGTTTTCACCAACCATAAGTCTTCCCTCCACATGATTCCCCCAGTTTTGGCTTGAAATCAAATCCGACTTAGAGAAGCGCAAGAAAGTACTTAGGATACCTTTCCAGGCACCTGAAGCCCTTGTAGAACCTTTGGGAAGCCATGTGTTTAAATTTGATCACTTGCTGCCTAAGATGGTCTTCTTGGGTGGCTCAACACCACCGCCACTTGCCAAGGAGTGTTGTGTTGCAGTCGGTGAGCTTCATGATGCCTAACCACCCATCTATTTAGGGTTTACAATGTTCTGGTCTCCTATGTAATTAGATGGAATTTCAGTGTTCCAGCAGGACACCGTAGAATGTTCCTCATGAGTCGGTCCAGTTTGTTAGCTATGGACTATGGAGGCCGGCATCCTAAAGATAGACATTTGGAAAACTTGAATGTGGGATAAGGTAGATCTGATCGGAGTGAAGCGCCTATCCAAAGACAAGAGTCTGCACTTCCATGCAGCCAGCTTGTGTTCGAACTTCTTGCCTATGCTATCCCATTGCTGTATTCTAGGTTTGCCTCGGCATAGGGTAAGGTTGATGTACTTGTTGGATAGTATGCATGCTGCAACCCATCCTTTTGGCCAGGCCAACCACAATGAGTTTGGTTTTCCTCATATTAATTTTTAAACCATTGCAAGCTCGAAGCACCTGATGAACAACCACAAGTAATCTACTTGCTGAGGATTGGCATCACAAAAGACAAGGTGAGAAATTTGGGGACTATTCTAAAGTGAGGGAAGCCTATGAGCCAGTCAGTTATGGTAGTACATGTTATTAATGGACCTACTAAAGATCATGGTTATTTAAGCTAAGAGATAAAAGGAGGGGCGGTCCCCTTCACAAAGACCTGTGAAGAGAAGCATTTGAGGGCTATGAGAAACCTATCTATCTTAGTGAGAGTGGGATACTCTTTGAAGTGATTGGACCATGTGAAGGATGAAGCCTTTATGGGACAGTCTATGAAATTGTGTCTGTACATGAAATCTAACAATTCAGCCATACTGGCAGTCATTCGGTTAGGTTTATTCTTTTTTAAAGGACCACCTGGTGACATTATAGTTGCTGCCGGTGCACTAGGGTTGGGGGATTGGGGGGGGGGGGGGGGAGGGGGTGCGTGGGGGGAATGTGGTCTATTTTGGCCCGAAATTATTCTCTTGGATTTTCCCTGTTCTGTTCATAGACCGCTTTGAACCTCCACCTAAAATTGTCTGAGATTCTGAAGAATCAGACGGAGACACCATTTCCCACTCGAAGCACCCCATGCAGGGAGGGATTTCCAAATACACGGTCTTCTGCCCCAATTTGAGCAGATATTGTTAGGATATTTGAACAGTATTTCAGATTATGGTTAAGTAGAGTCATTTTGTTCATGGGATTCCCTGGATCCCAAATGTTCCTGGCCATGATTCTCACTTGGAACGGGGAATGGTGGTGGGCATCCTCCTGGATGAATGACGACCGGGTTGGTAATCGTTGGGTTTGGGGCAAGGGGATATGAGGGGTTTGAAATTCTTCATAATTTATTTGGAAACTAAGTTCTTGAGCTCCTTGCAACCTTTCCCTTTGGGTTTGGCCTCTTTGGTGGCGTTTCCAATGGGAACCTCACCGGTATCATAGATGGGCTGTTTCTAGATTAATCCCATAGCTTAAGCATTTGATCGATACTGCTTCTGCTGTTTATTTTTTTAATTTGTTCCTAGTCCACCAAGAAGAAGGATTCTGAGACTAAGGAGTCTCGCTCAAGTGAGCTACTGTCCATGTAGCTGTGATTCTAGGGTTTAAGAGTGTGGAAGGGTTGAATGGGGGTAAGGGAATGGTCAAGATTTGTGGTGTCGATGATGTCCCTGGTAAGGTTTTAAGGTTATTACAGAAAGGTCTTTGGTTGCAGAAATGACTCTAGTGAGAGGTGGGTGGAGATTTTTAAGGAAGCCTTTGGGTGGCCAAGGGAGACCAGATTTACCATAAGTGCAGGAAGGAGGATTGGGGGTTAAGACAAGTTGGATCTGTCTGGTTGGAGCATTCTGCTTGGCAATAATCTTTGTGGCTGAACCTTGAAGTCTGGCAGGGATGGACACATGTTTTGAGATGATGGGTGGAAAGCTTTGGAATTCTGTTCGTGCTGTTGATGGCCATGCTTGGATTTGGTTGAGTGATGGTGGATCACCTACGGGGTTCTATTACTCTTGAAGGGTTACAAGGCTGGAATTTGAGTGGCCTAGTAGAGGAGGGGAAGGGAGATGAAAGGGGCGTGATGATCTCTCAGATACAGGTGGTAGAAGATAGGAGATTGTATACTTTGTGGAAAGGAGAAATCAGGGACATTTGGAAGGGGGGGGGGTGAATGAAGGACCTAGATTTCACGTTTCTAGTATGGAATTGTGGTGGGTGACAGTGCATTTGGACCACACGCTCTTGAATGGTTGGGCAGTGAGAATGCTGTCAGTGTAGTTCGGTCTAGGCTGTCTGGTTGGTGGTGGTTATTTGGTCTTTGGAAGACATCACGTGTATCAGGAAGCCTTGGGTAAAGTCATTTGGGATGGGCCCATCAAGGTTGTCCACCCATTCGGATATATTTGCAGTTGGGCAGTTGGGATGGCTTGATAGCTAGGCCAGAAGGAAAGCTTCTTTTTTTTAGTGAAATTGGATTCAAATTCGAGTTCGAGAATTGTGGGGACATTGAATTTGAATTTGGGGGTTGGAGTCCGAGGTTTTGATTGGCCCAGAGAGAGTTGAAACTTTGAGATTCGATTATGGAATTGAATTCAATTCCAAACTTGGATTTGAATTTGTCAAAGGGGATGTTGGTGAGGCTGGTACTCTGAAATTTGTTATTGCTAATGATTTTTAGATTAGTAAGTGAAACTTGTGGTTACGAGTTTTGGAGTAGGAAACTAAATGGGTTACGTTACGATAATCACCCTGTAGAGCATTTTATAATTGTACTCAACAAATTTTGGACACTTATATACCCTTGTTTTGTAACACAATATTTTTTTAGTAAAGGTATTTTTTATCATTAGGAGGGGTGTGATATCACCCACATAGGACATTAAATGCCACTAGTGTACTCCATGTGGGTGATGTCAACACCCTATACGGATGATGTCACTCCCCTCCTAATGACCAAAAATACCTTTACTAAAAAATACTCTATATACAAAATAAGGGTATATAAGAATCCAAAATTTGTTGATTACAATTATAATATGCACTATAGTGTGAGCAACCCTAACATAACCTATATATATATATATATAGATATTGAGTGAGAGAGTATATTTTTGTGTATAATAAAATATATATTTCATATAAAGTATATATTATCAATTGGACATTACAATTTTGAAAGATAGGAAAAATTCAAAGTTTGATAGCTACTAGGTGAAGGTTGAATTGCATTTCATACATGTAAAACACAACCATAAAGACATCTCGAGAGATCTTAAATACAAAGAAATTTAAGCAAAAACAATTAACTTTTATGGTCCGATCCAGCCCTCAATGTTTTGAATGAATCGCAAGCTTTAAATCACTCAAAATCTCTTGTATCATCTCTTGATGTTCATCAAGAATCAGATCCAAAAAATTTGGATTTGATTTTATTTTATTTCTCAAAGATTTTTCCTTTCTTTTGATCTCAAAAGTAATAAAAAACATAGATTTTGCCAATTTCTTTCCTCAAAAAAGTCTAGGTTGCAATTGTGACGGTAATCTATCTCTCTCTCTCTAGTATCTTTGGTTCTATAATATCATACACCTCCCTCTCTTTAGAGATTTTTCCATGTGCTAGTTCTCCAGTCCTGCCTTCTCTGTAGTAGCTGTGGAGGTCTTGTCTATGGAGGCCTGGCTCAGAGAGAGGGAGAGGTGGCTCTGAGGGGAGGCAGAGTTCCTACGGTTTTCTGGCTTGAAAAGACATGTAATTTAATGATTGAACAACTATATTGACATTATTTTCAATAATATATTTCCTGTAGGCCAATTTACTGTGACTAATCAAGTTCTGTGGGAATCTTATTTACTTAAATGTAGGACTGCTTGTGTGATTGCTGTTGCAAAGGCTCGTGATTCTTTTGAACCATTTCTTCATCAGGTATGTGGAATAAAAGTGCTTATTTAAGATTCTATATCAATCTTACTTAAAGTATGCTCATTTATCTCTTGAAGCTTGCAATATCCGTCCATGGATGGACGTGTACATAATTGTTACATGGTCAGACCCAGAAGCTCCTGAAACCAGCCAACTTGCTTTACAAGGATAGGTCAAAAAGACTTACAATAACACGATCTAGATATAACGCTGTCAGGGTGTGTTCATAATGTATTTATTGCGAAGGCATATAAAGGTATCTCTGTATATAAGTCTATAGATATTCTATGTAAATGACTTTCTCCTTCAAATAGCATTACTTTCTCTAAAAGCTAAATAGGGGTCCACCCTACCTACCTAGGTTAACCCAAAAGAAAAATAGAACTTTATATTTATGTTTTCTGCTATTTTTATGAACTCTGAGAGCGCAATATAGCCATATTATAACATCCAGTTTACATATAAATAAGCACTAAAGCATACCGTAGATTTGCATCTCATCTCACACAACAAATGTTCATCGTGGCTTTTCAACAGTATATTCTTAATCAGTTCCATTTCGTAGTGGAAATTTTATCCAATATTTAATTCCTGCAAAATTATTTCAGCCTTTGTCTTTGAACTTTTGTTTGTGTTTTCTCATACATGATTTGCATATGTTCTCATTCACAGATCCCAATTCAGCATGTGTATCACTTCCTCCCAAAACTTAATTCCCATATGGTTGCTAGAGGTTTCTCTTTTGCACCCATATCATGTGATGCTACTGACTATACCGCAAGTGCTTGTTTATGCATTGAGTGAACTACATGTGTGCTAATGTTTTCTTTTCTTACTTTTTTTTTTTGTGTGTAGGTTTTCACTAGTAATTCAGAATAGATTTATTGTTCATGAAGAGGTATACTATTATCACATGGACTAGGGGAGAAGCATAGTCCATTAGCTCATCACTGTCCATATAAAATATTGAGTGGGACCCACCTTTGGGGTTATGACCTGTTCTGCTGGGTCTCACTATCCATCATTTATCATTTTAATGGATGGTGATCGGGAAATGGACTATTTTTTCCATAATCAATTGGTTAGTTGTACTTCTTCTGTAATAGGAATGTGGTGGGTTATAATTCCTGGCATTTCAAGTGATCTTTGGATCATAGAATTGTGAATTAGACATTGACTACTTCTTAAGTTTGCTTGTGGCAGTTGGGCTTTAGGCTCTTACACATTTTGAAGAGGCTCTTTCCTATCTCTGTTTATCTCTTGAAGGTATGATCTTTATTCTACGAGTTCACTGTGATTATTTCTGTAGTATGAATGGGTCTGTGATATAACTTTTATCCTTGACTTTCCTATCACAGAAAGATGGTGAATACTTGAGTGGCCATGATATGTTTTTAAAGCGTGTCGAGACAGCCTTTAATACTTTTGCGGAATCAACTGAACGGGCATGTCGTGAAAAGTAAACCATCTATTCACATTTTCCCTTCTAGATGAATTGCATGGCATGACAACACTTTATTCTGATTCGTAGATTACTCTATGATGGGGTTAGTTCTATTTAGACAGTTACATTAAAGTGCGATGTAATTAGAATGTTGTGGAAGTTTGGCTATGTCCATTTCTTTCAATGTGAGTGGTACAACTGCCTGTTTATTAGATATCGCACCATGCTTGTTGAGTTGAAATTGCTTGGGATAAGAGCACTATGAAATTCTTTGCAGGTGATTATCATTTCTATGCATATGCTTTTCTTCTTTTCCAATTTTTGCTGGCCTCGAAGGTTGGCTGTTGGTTTCTACATTTTTGTTTTAAGTCTGTGGAATAGAGTCTCATGATTTCTTCTCTTAAAATAACTTTTATCATTTGAAAAAGAAAAGAAAAACCTTAGTTTGAACTCTTATTGTAGTGAGAACTTGTCAGAAAATGCAACCATTAATGTTCGGAGAGGTAACACAATAGAATTGTGAAAGCCTTCTGCTTAAGTAATTCCAAACTTTTGTGTTTATATTCTCCTTATATTGCTAAAAAGCATTGATACAAAGGGTTTTTGCATGATATGTTGCTTGTCTCGATATAGTTGAAAGATATAATCCAGATCTATAATAAGCAAGTATTAGATGAATATTTGGGTGAGGAGAAAGATGATGTGAAGAGTAAGAAGAATAAGATGAAGAATGAAGGATAGAGATTTTATACTAAGCAAGTATCAGATGAATATTTGGGTGAGGAGAAAGATGATGTGAAGAGTAAGAAGAATACGATGAAGACTGAAGGATAGATATTTGTGAAAGAGAGAGAGAAGACAGAGGAGCACATGAGAAATAAAAAAGGAGAAACAAGTGATGTGACCCTTCTTTGGGATTAGTCACACATTTACATTATGTTCTGATAAGGAAAAATTACAAAAAAGCCTTGTGTAAATTAATAACTCACGCATATTGAATCAGATATTCTACTTATGTCCCTAACTTATTGCTATAATTTCAACAGTCCCCCTAAGCTGGAGGGTAGATATTAATCATACCCAGCTTGGCACGATTTCACATGAGGGGTACAAATAATTTTGGCTGCAATTGTTTCTCTTAGTTAATGACATTCTTCCTCGATATGCTTTTGTCTCTTGAAATACGGGGTTCTTGGTAACGTGAATGGCCTCTTTGTTGTCAAGGGTCATAGGTAATTGGACTTTAACTCCCAAATCAGTCAATATAGTTTTCACCCACATAACTTCATATGTTTTATGTATCGTGGCCTTGTATTCAGCTTCAGCAGTTTATATGACCACCACGTTCTGTTTTTTACTCTTTCATGAAACCAGATTACCACCAACAAAGGTACAATAATCCATAGTTGACTTTCTATCAATATGTGTACTAGCCTAATCTGCATCCATATAGATTGTAAGACCTATATGACCAATGATTAGTAAACAACAAATCTCTCCAAGAGATGACTTGATAGCATCTAAAAGAGTTTTTCAAGGACCATTCATGAACTAACTAACTACACTAACCGCTTTAGATATTTCTGGTCATGGTTATGAGGTATATGGGCTTGTCCGCAAACCTCTAGTATTGACAAGGGTCCTTTAGTAACTCTACATCTCTTATGAAGTCTATGAGTGGTTTCCATAGGTGTATCAATCAGTTTGGCTCCCAACATTCCGGTTTGTTTTAACAGGTCTATGTGCTCAAAGAAATAGCAAATCCCTTCTTTGACCTTACCGCTTCAATACCCAGAAAATATTTGAGTGGACCCAAATCATTTATATCAGGCACATTACTGAGGTAACACTTGAGATCTTCAATATCTACTAAGCTATCCCTTGCTATTACAATATTAGTGACATACATTATGAGTGTTGTAATCCCAACAATATTTTACAATGCATGATCAGCTTGATTCCGTCTAAACCCAATTTTAAGCAAGGCTTAACTAAATTTTTTCAAACCAGGCTCATGACGATTGTATAAGTGCACATTTCACCATTTTTAATCTGCACAGCTTACCTATCTCTCCCTGAAGCTGAAATCGTGGAGGCATGGCCATATATACTTCCTCATGAAGATCTCCATGTCAAAAGCCATTTTTCACATATAACTAATGTGGGCCAATATTTATTTGCAGCTAAGGAGAGAATGATTCAAACAATATTTGACTTCAATACAGGTGCAAAAGTCTCTTCGTAATCTATATCATCTGTCAAAGTGAAACCCTTTGCAACCAACCACGCCTTGTATATTTCAGTCATGCCATTCTCCTTGTATTTCACTATAAACACCCACTAGCATCCTATCACCTTCTTTCCTTTAGGAAGTTTAGTGAGTTCCCAAGCATTTTTTTTCAAGAGTGTGCATTTCTTCCCAGATTGCAGCTGTACTTTGAGTTTGTGATGGACCCTCTATTACACTGGATGAAATGCTAACAATAGACAATTATGATAGGAAAGCACGATAAGATGGTGACACGGCATTATAAGAAACAAAGTTGCTTATAGGATATTGTGTACAGGAACACTTAGCTTTACATAATGCAATATATAAGTCAAGGTATGACATCGGGGATGAACTGGGAGTTGAGGAAATGATAGGATGAGAAGGGTTAGTACCTCGTTCCGAGTTGACAATTGAGTCATGATCATTCTGGACTTCAGGTTTTTCGAAATTCTTTCTTTGAAGATATGTTTTCAGCTCCTCGGTGGATGCAACTGGAGCATTTCCATCTTCATTTGGGACATTTCAGATATGAAGGGAGTTGAAAAAGGCAGAGTCAGTTGATGGACCGCTCTCTTCCTATCTGATGTTCTCCCCCTGAAGAGAGCATTGTTGTCCAGCCAAGGCGAAATATTGAATGGATTCAAATAAGTTAACATCCATAGAGACATAACAAACTCTATTAGTAGATACCCTAAGAAGGCATACTTAATGGATTCGAACCTTTTTTATTTCCTAGATACCCTAAGAAGGCATACTTAATGGATTTTAGGTTCCAACATGGAGAAAACACACGCTTCCAAAAACTTTGGGAGGTCTGAGGAACAAAGGAGAGTCAATAAGAAGTGTTTAGATAGGTGCCTTGCTGGAAGAACCCTCGATAGCATATGGTTTATCAAGATCGCCGCGGTAAAAACAGCTTTGGATCATAAGCTTTTTGGGAACTTCATTCCAGACAAGAGAGACCGAGTGACTTTCAACAAGTGTCGATCTTTTCTCTCGACAACTCCATTTCGCTGAGTGTAAGAACATGTTGTCTAGAACTTTGTACCCTGCTACCTCAGATAATTACTAAGATCCTTAGAGACATATTCACCGCCATTATCAGAATGAAGTACTTTAGTACTTGCATTGTACTATCTTCTTACCATTTGATGATAAACTTGAAAAAGATCCACAACTTCATCCTTATTTTTCATTAAATAGGTGGTCAATTTAGTCCAATCATCCACAAAAGTAACCAAAAAAAGAAAAGAAACGGAAATCCCAAAACTCATACAATTGGGGAAGGTTCCCACATATCCAAATGTACAATGTTTTTATAATGGCCAAATCTCACATTGTAATTGAACTTGACCCAACGAAGAAGATGTTTTAGGAGACAAAGAATGCAAAATAGAAAGAGGAGCATGACCAAGACGAGTGTGCACAAGTACTTCCATTCTTTATTAACAATTAAGGACGAGGCAGTGGTGTTTGTTTTTATAGGAGCCTGTTTCGGCATCTTTAGAAGGTATATCCTCACAATCATGCCCAAATGTCTTCCTCGTTACCAAGTCCTGAAAGACGCAATAAGACGGCAAAAAGGTTACTCAACAATTCAAAGTTTCTGTGAGATTACTAACAGATAGAAGATTATTAGACAACTTGCGAACATGCAAAGTGAGCAACAAATCTATGGAGGAAGTTACTGGAACAATCCATTTTCCTTTAATGGGTAGAAGTGGTCCATCAGCTATGTTGACAGGCTCTTGATTAGACTTTGTATAGGTAGCATGACTAGAAAAGAGATTGCACGTACCAATCATATGTTCAATGGCTCCTGAATCAATAATCCTAGGAGCTTGAGGAGTCATGAAAACATGGTGTGTACATGTAGATATACCTGATTGGGTGAGATGTAGCTTGGAGAAAGAAGAGGGCTCATCATAAATGAAGGCACACTGCTTAAGATAGAAAGCCCTCGCTTGCAAATGATCACCAATTCATCCTCCGGTTAGTCACAAAGTAAATGACCAATAGCAACTTGTTTTCAAGACACAGGATGACTAGTCTCCTCAATAGTCATAGCTGCATCAGCCCATGTTGTATTGCGCATAGGGTGCCTAATGAGATCCTAACATGTTTCCTTATCGTGTCAGGATTTTCCACAATGGGTACATTTTAGCTTATCCTTCTCATCATGTGTGAGGCTCCTGCAACCACCGCTATGTCCCCCACGTTGATCACCACTACAACGACCACCACGATTATTCGAAGAATTGGAAATTAGGGCAGATCTTTTAGGTTCACCAATGGACTTAGCCATAACTTTCGAGTTTCCTCACGTTGGTGGGGGGGAACATGTTCCAAGTGATGATAAAGTTTCACCACCCAAAATATCAGATTTGATATTCTCATCTTTGGGATTAGGACGCGCAAAATGATCAAATATCTTAGCCCTAAAAGATCAAATATCTTCTTCTGTTCCCCTTTCTCCATGCTCTTTTGGACAATGATAGTAGTTTATGGGTTGATAGTGATTTAGTTCATCCCAAAACCTTGTAGGCCAACATTATAATCACTAAATGATACAACTTTATGTTTGAAATTGTTGATTTGCTGCTCCAACTCATAGATTTTTGTTATATTCTTCTGCTGTGAGTAGGCTTCAGTCATTGCATCCCATAACCCCTTTGAAGTATTACAACTCATAAATGTGTGAGTGTGACTCAAGTTCGGTTGCATAGAGTTTAAAATCTAGTTCATACCATCATCTCATCGGCTTCCCAATCAGCATAAGATTATTCCTTTACATTTATTTCCTTTACATTTATTTTCACTATATGACCATCAAATATAACCCAATGTTTTCCTACCTCTGAGGAATAACCTTACAGATCTGGTCCATTTCAAATGGTTTGCACCTTCAAATTTAACCATAGTGAGTTGAAGTCCAAAAGTACTCCATATTTAATGTTTGCTATGACAGTGTTACTTTTCCAAGGCAAAAAACAGATTACAAATGTTAATGAAATCTGGATACAACCTCAGATTTCTCTCTAACTATCTGTAAACACCAAAAGCACTACACAGTGCATTGGTTAGTCGATTACACAGTTGAGGCTACAAGTTTCAGAAGTAACATGGCTGTAAAGCTATTCGATACACATTAAGCAGTTGTTATCAATCCCCGAAAAATAAAACTTAATAGATCTAATGATGCAACCTGGTCGATCATCACCCCTCAATGGATCATGAAAAACCCGAAGTTTTGGGGACCAACCTTAAAAAAATTGTCAGCTTTCTTTAAAAACTAGATCAAATTAAGAACCAATCGTAGAAAATGACACTTTTCAGTTCTCACCATGATCTTACAGAGAGAGAGAGAAAGAGAGAGAGAGATCTGTTAGGGTCTTTTCTTGCTGATCATTTTTCCATTGCCTAGCTGTATTGCTAAAACCAGTAGCTATATGGCCAGAGTTTCACCCCTTGACTCTCATTTCTTCGGATCTAACCCTTCTTTGATGCGAAGTTGAAAGATAAAATCTAGATCTATGCTAATCAGCGAGTATTAGATGAATATTTGGGGGAGGAGAGAAGATGTGAAGAGGAAGAAGAATAATATGAACGAGAGAGGTGCATGAGAAAAAGGGAGAGAAGAGAGTGAAGTGCCTGAGAAAGAAAAAAGCGGAAACAAGTGATGTGACCTCTCTTTGGATTAGTCATGTATTTATATTATTTCTGATAAGGAAAAGTTATACATAATACCCTTGTGTAAGTTAATAACTCACGTAACCCTATTTCATCGGATGTTACATTTATGTCCCTAACTTACTGCTATCTTTCAACAGATGTTTTCATGTCTTTTATGAAATGGAACAAATCAGAATTGCTTCATCATTGTGCTCATCTTATTTTTGTTTCATGAAATGAACCCAAGTCAGCAAGAAAACCCTTCAAAAGTTAATTATTGAAAAAGAAAATAAAAGATATCAACAAAAGTAAAATAATCGAGAGATGGTTTTGCTGTGAATAGGACCCTAAGCAGTAGAATAAACCAAATGAAATTGAGTGGTGGTTACTTTCTTCAAGATATGATAAAAGGCAAGAAGACTGCACTTGCATCTGATTGTTACATTTGAAATTTAGTGAAGTAAGCTAGCAGTCTATTGGAAGCAAGGTTCATGGATGCTTAAACTAAGATGAGCACACTAGAAGCTAGGTTGATGAGAAAATATGTTTGGAATTTTGGGGACTTGAATGATGGCTTGACACTCTGGTGAAGGCAGGGAACATTATTGGTCTCCACATGGAAGAGTCTGCTGGAGTAATGGCCTCTACCTATCAGCTTCCTCGTTGAAGGGATAACAAACCTCATGAAGAAAAAACAACAACATGATATTGGTTAATCAACTCCCAAGTGAAACGATTGTAAAGATAATTTGGGAACAATGCAAACACTAGAAAGAATTTTATGGGATTGAGGAGCACCAGTCAATATTAACTGCATACCGTAGCTTGGATTCCTGAACTGGGAATTGAGTAACATCTTCTTGGGGTTCAAATCAAGGAAATGATATTTCCCTAGACTTCAAAATCCTAAAACTGTATATGATGTTCAAACAAATGCTAGGAAACATAAGGTAAGAGGCTAAGGCCTAGGAGCCTTCATTATAATGTCTACAATCTAAGAAAATGGAAGACCAAAGTATACCTTGCATGTAGTGTTTAAAGGCATTATCAAATACGACAGGTCGCAAATTCCTAAATATATATCCTAGACTTACATTTTAGTTGTACTCCACTTACAGTCATGGTACAACTCATATATTTTCGATCGTTATTTTACTGCATTGTAACTTCTCTTTTTAATATTGAAACACTGTCGAAATAAAGGAATATTTCATATAGGAGCACATTTGGTCACTCATTTTTTTAATTAATCCTCCCAACTGGTCCAGTCAATTGTTCTGTCAGCATTGCCACATGCTCGAAGTGGAACAATCAAAATCAGTGGATTGATAATTTAAAAGTGAGTGGTGGAAGGTGCTTCCTTTGTAGACCATGGTTCATAATTTTTTTCTCGTTCTAAATTAACAAGTTCCAAATTTCTTTTAATAGTCTTAGATCATGGCTTTGTCAGTTCATTGATGCGTGGCATGATGGACTAATTTGCAGATGTATGGAGGATCTAGTGAGCACTACACGTTACGTTACTTGGTCCCTTCATAATAAGGTCTGATATCCTGTTTATGATGCTGTGATTGACTGATTGCTTTCTTCACCATTCCCCGCTTAAGTGAATACTATTTTTATGCAGAATCGTGCTGGATTAAGGCAGTTCTTAGATTCATTTGCCAGTAGTGAACACTCTATCCCAAATGGGTCATCCATGACAAGTACAGCTGCTGCCTCTATAGATTCTTTGGCTGGATCGGGCATGAGTGATAACAGGCATGATAATAAATCAAGGGTAGATGCAAGACTTAACCAATTAATTCCAGGACTTGAATCAAATACTTGTCTTCAAACACCTGAGACAAGACTCGTTGACCTTCTTGACAGCACCCTATGGAATCGGAGGCTTGCACCTTCATCTGAAAGGATTGTATATGCTTTGGTACAGCAAATTTTTCAAGGGATAAGAGAACATTTTCTGGCATCCTCAGAATTAAAGGTTTGTATGTCCTCCTTTGTCTTCACAAAAAAATTTCCCTAACAAATTTATTCTTTTGCGTGGATATTTTTCTGACTTCTATTTTAGTGGCAGTATTTGACCCATTAGCAATTGCTAATATTTGTTTACATTTGTTTTTTTTTAAAGGAAAAACTTATTAAGTTTGATCTGATTCATTTTCTTTAAATGAAAAGCTATCAAAAGGTTTTTAGGAATTGGGCTTTGGCTTGAGTGGTTAGCAATTGAAACCCGCCCCCTGCCCCACAAACCCCACAAAAAAACAAAAAAAGACCAAAAAAAGAAAGAAAAGAAGCAAAGTTATCAAAAGTTTCACTTGTTATATTCATAGTGATTATGGGTGTTTCTACTGATGATTCAGGTTGCATTGTTTGCCCTACAAACCTAGACTTGTTCTATGGACTTCATGATCTTTCAAAAGTATGATGAATGCAAACTGCTAGATGAAAGAAAGAGTTTGTTCCTAATTGGCTAACAAATGTTTTCGAGCTTTCGTGAAGAATGTTCCAATGCAAATATATTCAATTCTCTACAGTCGAAGTTTTTCTTTCCTCTACCTCTCCAGCTAGATTGTTTTCTGGGGTGTTTCGTTAGCTGTAATCGAGCCAAAAACATCTGGTTTGAGAAAGCTTTGCTACAAATTTACAACTTTCCATATCATTCCTTTGACTCAACCAATCAAATTACACACTTGGGTATCATATGGCTAATGAATGCGATTGTCTGTCATAATAATATGTAGTCAAGATCTCAATACCTCTCTACTGTACAATGGAGGTAGACAAATGAGTGTTAAATAGTCTTTGGTGTCTTAACCATATTCCTACAATTTGTCCAGGATTTAAAAAAATTCCATAACCAAGAGTCTTATACCATGGCTGTCAATGTGGAAAAGGGCATGTCACACTATGAAGTGCACTAGGTCCATGAAAAATCTGTGTTACACCGACTTTGGGCTTTTAAGTTTTTGATGTATTATGCAGATGGTTCACCACTTTATAATCTGTACCACATCTTGGTTGTGGGCTTCAGTTACTTCACATTTAATTGGATTGATATACTCATGAAGTAATTAAAATACATTGGCTTATGCATGATCTAGTTGTCTTATCTAGTGAAGGCATGGTTCACAGTCTAATGCATTAAGAGGAACATGATGAACATCTACTGACCACAATTCCTACTCCTTTATTCAATACATCTCTCTTGAGAGAGAGTTTTTGGAAAAAGTATGTTTTGTATTTTAATGTGGGAGATATATATGAAATCTATTTCTTAAAGGCAATTATATAATTTGTTGAGAATTTCATTGATAGGGAATTGCACTCTTGTTTGTTGTAGGTTGTTTTTTAATACGGACAAGTATACAAAGAGACCATTTACTTCTGATGCAAGTACTTCTGATGCAAGGAGGTTGCAATCACTCTTGTCCATCAGATTTTAAATCGAGTGGCTACGAGTGTATCATTGAGAAAACTCAAATATCAAAGAAAAAAAATTGTCGAATCTTGTGATGCATCCCAAGCCATGCAATTTAACAACTAATGGATTGGAGCAATTGTGACCTCCTTGTAACAAAGATGAATAGTGTCAGTATCCAACCCCGTTTAATAACAGCTAAAAAACGATCTAGATGTTATACTTGGTGTTGCTACAATAGAACGAGGTAAATGGAACTTCAGAGAGCTCATTGATAGGAATATTTTGGACTGCAGTTCAACTGCTTCCTCCTCATGCCAGTAATCGACAAGTTGCCGGCACTTCTGCGAGAAGACTTGGAATCTGCATTTGAAGATGACTTGGATAGTGTGTTCAATATCATGCACCTAAGACACTCGCTTCAACAGAGAAAAAGAGAAACCGAGATAGAGCTTAAAAGGGTATGATTTTATCCTCTCTCTCTCTCTCTCTCTCTCTCTCTCTCTCTCTCAACATTTGAGCTATGCACCATGATCTGCAGATTCAGAGACTCAAAGAGAAATTCAAGGTGATCCATCAGCAATTGTCATCCCACCACCCTGAGGATATAACCAGTAGTTTCCCACTGTTAAACCTCAGTGAAAGCCAAAGCACATAGATGCATGCAATCACAAAATGTGGGGCTTTGGACACAGATTGCCTTGATACTCTCATGTGAGTGATGGGTAGGAAATAACATTCATGCTTATATTATTGAAGTTCTGTTCTTATATTATTGAAGTTTGATTCGTTATTTATGTTTTGCCCTTTGCAGTTCCACATTTTGGGTGCATATTTCATACTCTCTCCCTCATATGAAAAATGTGGTAGAAGACAGCAGGAAGGCTTTTGGGTTGCTACAAGGAAAACCAGAAAACCGTTATATAAACACTTCATATGTAATTTGTGCTGTGAAAAGATTTGAACTCTCCCTTTTGAGGTAAAGGTAAGCATTATATCACTCAGCACACCAAATGGGGATAACACAGGTTGCAAAATTGAAAATTATTTTGTGGGATCATATACAATTAGTCCAGTTACTTTTCGGATAGATGCCAGATGTGAACAAGGCCGGGTGCGGTGTGCACTGTACCCAAAAAACGGAAAATATTATGTGAGGGGTTGAAATCCATTTTGAAATAATTAAGGGTTTCAACATCCCAATTAATATAAGAGGGTTTACTTTTTAATTTTCACTCAAATGCCTCCTCTAAAAACTCTTTAAAAGATATTCAAATTGTTTCCGGTCAGGGTTGGAACCTTGAACAAGTAATTTAACCCATTGAAGATGTTCCAACTAAGTGATTAAAGTCCCTTTGCATGTTTTTAGTTGGTAAAATTACTAAAATGCCTCTACTTGTCTAGGGCTCGTAACCTTGAATAAGGGCAAATTAGGTATTTTTAATATAGTTTTTGAGGAGGCAATTTAGTGAAATGAAAATTAAAAAGTCCTCTATTGCTAATTGGGAAATTTCCTTAATGATTTTGCAAGGGTTCTGATCCCTGAAATGGTATTTCCTCCCCCCCTCCTAATAAAAGAAAAAGAAAAAAAGAGGGTGTCTTATTAGATACATTTCTTTATTTTATTTATCTACATCCAAGGAAACACTATTTTGAAATACAAAAAGAAAAGTAACATGTACATTTTAAGTTTCTTTATAATTTAGATATCTATATTTTCTATTTTTCTACAATTATTTTGGATTTATCACAACACATTATATGAGTGTGCGTATGTGTTTGTGTGTTAGATTTCTGTATAAGTAACTCTTGTTCTTAGTAGTAACTTAGGAACTTTTTATTCAAGTAAACAAAGGATTAAAATGTCACTAGGGCTATAAAATTCTCAAAGCTTATTGGCTACCAAAAATGGGTATCCAACTCCCTCCTATACATCAACCTCAATATTCATTTCCCTTTGACAGCGTGATACTTGGATCCCATCCCAGTTTAGCAAGTCTTGAATTATCTAAAATTGTGGTTAGTCACCAGGGTATTCCAGGGGATCCAAGCTACTTTCTTACATGTATTTGATTACATTCTATACTCCCCCATATCCATTTACACACCCCAATCGAAGGCCTTTTTTCTCCTCATTCCTCTTTAATGTCAATAAGGTTTTATCTATTTATTGAGGAAAGAGTAATTATTTGTACATCGTAGAGGAAATATTTAGCTGACCCCAAATAATTGTGATTAGGCTCAGATGATGATGATAAAAAGACGACATTTGAGGAAACCATCATATGTTGCATGAAAGTGATCAAGCAAGTTATATCATTCCACAAAGGCAGGATCGATTTTTTGGTCAAAGTCAGTGGGGAGAGGGCCCCTACCCTTTATAGGAATTGAGCCTAGGACATAGCGTTGCAAATCGTCAAGCACTAACCAATTAAGCCCAAGCACTTTTTCTAAGACAAGATCGATTCCTTGACCATCATTTCCACTTTCCACTAACTATCCCCTCTACATAGACTTTAACTACTTTTAAAAAAGGAAAAAGTTTATATAGAGGAGGCTCTAAACAATCAAATTAGAGCGCACATCAAAAATTTAACTAGATGGGTTTTTGAGGCTTTTATCTCGACATCAAGATATATGGACATGAGAAAAAAAATGGATTTCAAGTTTTGGAAATAGTGCATGCATCTTTGGACGGTTAATTTTCAAGATTTTCAAATTTTCATATATATGCTCGATCTATACTATTTTTGAAGCTTTAAATTTTATAATTAGAGATGAAAATAGATTTTAAAGCTACCACAAAGATTTCCAGTATTGAAACCACATTCTCGACATTGTTTGAAGGTGCACTCTACTATGATTGTTTAAAGCCTCACTTTACACGAACCGCACCCTTAAAAAAATAGAAACTGTTTAGCTCCCAACTTTCTAGCAGTCGACTTATTTACACTACAGATTTTCCTTAGAGCATGGATCTGTGGGACCTCATTCCCAAAGATTTATCAAAGATTAGGTTTCTCATACAAGACTTCTTTTGACAAGAGTACTTACTTTTCATGGAATTACAACACATATATCAGAATAAAATTGAAGAAATAAATTAACAATGATTCCAACTATACACCCTTCTCTGCCAAATCATCTGCAACCCCATTCGCCTCTCTATACAATACACAAGATGAAAACTTACTACTAAAGACGATATGATATTAATTCCATCACCTGTAACCACATGGATCTATGACGCCAAGGTGGTTCCGATATTTTATTACACCAATTAATTTCTCAGACAAGATAAATTTCGGATTCTCTCTTTCTTCCTTTTTCTTCACTTCAAAATTGTGAGATCCAAAACTCAGGAGGTGCCTTAATTGAAGTCAAATGAGACCAAATAACCTGCTTGAATTTGAGTTCTTGCTTTTCAATAAATTTTTAACATGTACCATAACTTGGAAAACCTTAGAAAATCTATTCAAATTGAGAAAGGGACCCAACCACCACTTGTAATCGAGTACAAAGTAAACGGATTGAGTGCTCAAAATTGACCCAATGCAAGCTCTACTCCAAGATTGAATCTGGACCATCCATTTTGATAAGACTTTAGATCTAGGGAATTTCAGCTCGAAATCAATGATTTTTTTAATTGATATATTTGGAGAGTGCCTTAGGTCACACGAATGGACCATGTACACTGAGTTTTGGCTGCCTGGCCAAATGTCTAATTTGGTCCCACGGGACCACTATATAGGCACCCTTATCTCTAAATAAGAAAATGAACTCTTTGTAGTTGACATGTCACCACATCGAATTAATGGTATGCTTACTTAGCAAAAACAAATTACCCAAAAAAAAAAAAAAGCAAAAAAGAAAATCATAGTAGGCTAGAGATTTCCTAGAAGCATACCTAGCATTCCACACTAAAAGTGACCTTCATTTTTATATTACACCCTAGACTATCCCAACATTTTTGAGTGACTTTTGTGGCCAACAGTCAAATTCAACTCTTGGCCTCAATAAAATTTTAAAGAAATTTATGTATATATCCTCCGAATTCTTATATAAAAAAGAAAATATTTATATAGAGCTGAGGTTCCAAACAATCAAATTAGAACCTACCACAAAACTAGAAGAGGTTGTTTTGATGCCCCAATATCCTCAAATTGATCATCTCGACATCAAGATGCATAGATATGAGCAAAAAATGGATTTCAAGTTTTGGAAATAGTGCATCTTGTAGCGTACTTTTGGACAGTCAATTTTCAAGATTTTCAAGTTTTTATAGATATGCTCGATCTACACTATTTTTGAGGCTTTTAAATTTTATTATTAAAGATGAAAATACATTTTAAGGCTCTCACAAATATTTCTAGTAATGAAACCACATTACTCAACACTATTCGAAGATTGTTTAGAGTCCCGGCTCTATACAAACTGCACCCATATAGAGATCATTAAAGTTTTATAGTTATGTTTGTATCCTTTTTCTTTATAAAAATCTTCCTTGAATTTTTATTGCTATGTTCGTACCCCTTTTTTCAATCAACTTAGCCCGACTCCAAAAACTTAAGGTCCCAATTTTTTTTCTATATATTATTATTATTATTATTATTATTATTTGCTAAAGGATCATAAAGGTCCAAAAAATTGACACTACTTAAGAAATTGAGAGTCCCATATTCTATTATTATTATTAGTTATTTAATTATTATTATTATTATTATTATTATTATTATTATTATTATTATTATTATTATTAGTTATTTAATTATTATTATTATTATTATTATTATTATTATTATTATTATTATTATTATTATTATTATTATTATTATTATTATTATTATTATTATTATTATTATTATTATTATTATTATTATTATTATTATTATTATTATTATTATTATTATTATTATTATTATTATTATTATTATTATTATTATTATTATTATTATTATTATTATTATTATTATTATTATTATTATTATTATTATTATTAGTTATTTAATTATTATTATTATTATTATTATTATTATTATTATTATTATTAGTTATTTAATTATTATTATTATTATTATTATTATTATTATTATTATTATTATTATTATTATTATTATTATTATTATTATTATTATTATTATTATTATTATTATTATTATTATTATTATTATTATTATTATTATTATTATTATTATTATTATTATTATTATTATTATTATTATTATTATTATTATTATTATTATTATTATTATTATTATTATTATTATTATTATTATTATTATTATTATTATTATTATTATTATTATTATTATTATTATTATTATTATTATTATTATTATTATTATTATTATTATTATTATTATTATTATTATTATTATTATTATTATTATTATTATTATTATTATTATTATTATTATTATTATTATTATTATTATTATTATTATTATTATTATTATTATTATTATTATTATTATTATTATTATTATTATTATTATTATTATTATTATTATTATTATTATTATTATTATTATTATTATTATTATTATTATTATTATTATTATTATTATTATTATTATTATTATTATTATTATTATTATTATTATTATTATTATTATTATTATTATTATTATTATTATTATTATTATTATTATTATTATTATATATATATATTTTTTTTTTTTTTCCAAGGACCGATAAAGGTCAGAGAAGAAGTTTAAGACCTTTCCTTCATATAACCCTTTTATTCGTATAAATTAACTTTGTAACTTCAAGGTTGGAAGTTAGCTTTTGAGAGTTCTGATAGATTTATGATGAACTCCTTCTCGGAAGGAAACGATATGGTACATTTTATACTTTTTGAAGTAGAATATTGAGTTCACAGTTCCATCAAATGGTTACTTTTTGAAATAATGTCCATTATAAAGTTTTTAATAAACTATTATAAGGGCAAGCTTTTTATGTTTTCCCTACAGTGTAAAACTTATATACTTCCCCTTATCCAACCGTCCATATTTAATGGAGGGCTAAGATTGCCCCAATCACAATGTCACATCTCTACATCATTTTATTTTTAATCTTTTTTTCTATAAACTATTTTGACACCAAAATTTGGACGTCCAATCCTCTATTAAATTCGTACTAGCGAAAAATATAAAAAAAATATTTTCAATAAAATAAAATAACCAAAATACCCCTAAAAGATTTAAAGGGTATTTTGGTTATTATATTTTATCAAAAATTTATTTTTAATATTTTCTATAAGTATGCCCCAATGAGAAGATAGTACGTACCAAATTTCATATTCATACAATTTGTATAAAAAAAATTAAAAATAAAATATTTTAAGACATCGAATATAAAATCAAGCGGTGAGTGGCTCTCTTGATCAAAATTGAACGGCTGGATGGTAGAGGAAGCATAGGCCTTCTATGCTGTAGGGAAAGTATAGAAACCTTTCTCTTGTTATGAATCAACTTCCGAGCTTCACAGGTAAGTTGATTTGAGAGAAAATTATGTGAATAAAAAACTTCATACCTTCAAGAAGTTGATATTTAAAATAACTTTAGACCTTCACTAAATTTATAAAAATAATAAAAAATAAACTTTTTTTTTTTGTGGAAGGAATATTTGACAATTAAACCTTAGACGTTATACAATTGGGCTGCATGCCGCCTGCTCCACGAGAAAAAACACAAACACATTACTTTTTATTTTTTAATTCATAAACCACAGGGTTATTTTTCCTTTGGAAAAAGTTTATATAAGGTTACAACTATATACGTAAAACCATAGATGCACCTCAAAAATCCATCGGAAAAGTAGTTTTTATGCTGAAAAACCCTTTGATTGATCATCCCGACATCAAGATGTATGACCATGAAAAATAAAAAGATTTTAAGTCTAAAAAATAGTGCATTTCACAACATATTATCTACACCGTCTGTTTTCAAGATTTTCGTGTATGTTTATAGATCTACTTGATTTTAACCATTTTTTAAATTTAAAATTTTATAATTGAATATAAAAATAGATTTTGAGATAATCCTAAAGAACATTTTACATCAAAATCATATACCGTGAAATTTGAAGGTGCACCTTACCTCTACAGCTACAGATGCATCCGTATGATAACTGCACCCTTTTTATTCTTCTAATACATAAAACTATGTTTGATTCATCAAAGAGTGTGCTGGTTAGGTAGCAACAATTGGGATGGTTCTTGATCGGAGTTCTTGGGTTCAATCCTCGTGAATGCCCTTATTTTCAACGTAAACAATTTAAATAAATAAAAAAATTCAAACAGAACAGATTTTAGCTCTTGAAATCCTAGATCTGACAATTCCACAAATGGAAGGCTGGAAATGAATCTTTGCAGTGGGGAGAATCGGAGCACTTCTAAGTTTGTAACAATTTTTTAAAATAAAAATGATAAAAAAATCACCCGTGTTTTAGGAGGGGAATATGTCTTCTTCTCTTAATGTTTACAAATGTTTCGACTCTGCTACATAAACATATTCCAATTTTTTCATATTTTGAAAAAAAATAAAATCCATCCAAATCAACAGGAGCACCCAAACAAAAAAACAAAAAAGAGGCCTCTGAACCCACTACAAATTGAACTTCCGGGAACAAGAACCACACAATCCCAATTGTTGTCAAAAGAAAAGAAAAGGAGAAAAAAGAACTACACAATTCAATCAAAAGAACTCAAATGAAAGCCAAATGGCTCTAAATCTATGAACCAGTATCATATTACTTCATGCGACAAAACTATAACTTTGAACGCCAGATAACGTTTGCAATCTCAATACTAGAATTCCCCATGGACACAATACATCAAAATCTGCTGAGGGCCAGTCTTTACGTCTAGATAGGCTTGATCTTGAAATGCAACGCGATGAGAGAGAATACAAAGCACTTGAGATCCTGCACCAGCTCAAGGTTAGTGAGAATGTTTCTTAGAATACCTAACTAGAGTTTAATTATTTATTGTAATGCAAATTCCAATGAAAAGCTGCACAAACAACTACTGATGCATGAAAGCCAATAGCCCTCGAGGATTTTCTTGTGACCCCTTAACACTCCAGATTATCATACATGCAATCAGGGGTTTCTTAAGGAGTTCCAAATTGGAGTCGGCCAAGTATCCTTAAAACAAATCATGATGCACTTGATAGAAATATGTGATTGAGTTGGAGATTCACATAATGGGTTTCACTTGGACGAGGACAAGGGGTAAAGCATGGGCAGCGATCTTTGAATTTTTAATTGCTGTGTATATGTGACCCTTGAATTTTATTTTTGAAATGAAACACGTGTTTAGTGAACCTTGTCCCTAGGTAAGTCAAGGTCCATTCTAGAGGACCATGCAGGCTTCATGGTCTAAGCCTTTAGTTAAAACACACCCCCCCTTCTTCTTTTTTTCTGAAACACTAAGCTTCTACAGAGGCTAGAGAATGCAAAGTTGGAATTGTAGGTAACAGATTGAGAGAATTATAAGGGAGTAGAACACAGTCCAGTGAAGCAGTACAGTTTTATAGCATCCAGTCCGAGCGAGATAATTAATGATGTCATTAGTGGTTAGCCTAAATACACAGCTGCATGACAAGAACTATCAAGGATCTCTCCCATGACATCTACTAATATCCATGAGAGAAACCCATCCCCACTAGCTCAACTAGTGATAACTGTGATATTCATCAAATCTCCTGCAACCTCTCGTGGGCTGGAAAAGCATAGAAGGAAACTCTGTAATCCTCTGAGCCCTTGCTTCTGCAGTGCTAGTATCACCACACCTAAGATTTTCATTAAAATTTCGGCAGCCTCATATTGTGAAGCCTGACCCAGTAATGCTGAGGCCCTAGACATGATATGGTTCCCAAGATCCAACGCTTCAACTTGGAAACCATACTCCCCACTAGCACCCCAGTGCACACACACATCTACATAATATAGTCATGGACCACGACTACTAGATAATCATTCATATCGATGCAAGAAGTGTTTGATACTTCACAAATCAACACCAACTACTCACTGAATCTCAAGAAATAAACAACATTTAGTGATAATCACAAGTAGAGAAGAAAAACCATCAAGAAAAAATAAATCCACCTAAAAATTTCACTCACTTCAGAGACATAAGGACAAAATTCAGAATCATCCCCAACAACCCACTCCAACGATAATTATTTAAAAACCCAAAATAGCTGTTACAAAATCCTAATCATCCACTCCTTTCCAATGCCATCCATTGATTAAATTAAACTAGATAAACAAATATTCTTACAGATAAGCAGAGCTAAAAGTAACAACTTAAAAGAAAACTACGATAGTTGCCAAAACTTCCCCAATGTGTTAGGATGTGACCACCATTCATGCAAAACATTTGAAAACACAACTCTAGCGGGTTGCCTACAACAGAGAAAAATGGATAACGAAAAAATGGTAAAATTGGTAGCAACTCAAATTGCCAATCCTGATGATCATTTGGCATGGTGCAATAAGTTGCAAAAATATAAATATGTTTTATAAGTTGCAAGAACTTATTGTCATTGTAGGGTTTTATGGTCATCTAAATATTGCCATTGTAGGGTCTGGGGGGATGATTCTGACATTTGTTTTTTAAGGACAATGAAGTGATTCTCAATGTTGTTTCCTGTTTTCTCGATTTCCCTTCTTTACTTGTGATACCCCTTTATCTCTCTTTACTAAAATAAAGGAGTGACATGCCTCCTCATCCCATGTATTTTGAACAAATTTCAAATTTAAAACAAGAAAGATCTATGCATAAAATTTAATGGAAATGGAACTTTAATTGAATCCCACTACAAAAGTACAAATTTCAATCTCAAACCTCAACACCATTTTCTCTACAATTCTTCACTATCTAAGAGAAACCCAATAATCTTAATGAATACAATGCATATCTCACGTTCTACTCTTACTCCATTATGTTTACTCTTACTTTCAAGGAGAATAGGCTAAAAATACATATAGATGCTTAAAGAGATTTCTAGATCCATTCTAGAGACTATCCAATGAGTTCACAGAGTTTTCTAGAGTTCCACAGAGCTACACGAATTTTTTAAAAGATGACTCTAGAATCTAATAACTTGCTAGACAAGTAAGCAATTTTCCCTCTATACTCGAAAGTTCAATTTAAATTACAACTCTGCCCTTTTGATGGAGGACAAAGCTATTCTTATTTTTAATATTTGTTTGATTTCAAAGGATTTATCTTCATCTATTTCATTACTCTCTGAAATCAGTGCCACAATTTGCAGATTCTGAATCAATCATCCTTCCACTGCACTACTCTGATTCCAATGCCCTAAATCTCTTTAATGCTCGACCTCTTCGATATTAATGAGATCTTCAAAGGCCATGATTTGAATTACTCCTCATCCTGCCTTCTCTTCATATTCTTCACGCTCTTCCAAAATCTCTTCATCATTACATTTACCCTCATCATAGATCCCCAAACGATATTATTATTCATCATAGTATGTATCGAAGATTGGTGGTGAATCCCAATCTACAACTTATTGATGTACGATGCAATCTATGTCAAAATCCAGAATCTAATCCTCCAAATAAAAAATCCTAGAGTGATGCACTCCACATCTAGGTCTCTGGTCGCTATCCTCATCAATCGACTCTACACGTGGAACACAAGTGAAAAGGCTTGTACTAGAGATCTTTTTGGGCTGAAAAATCATCGTCTTGCCCATTATTGAGGCTCACAAACTGCTGCATCAGCTGCTGAACTTGCCTTTCAAGTTCCTCAATTCTCTTATCTTTAGAATTACAGAGCAGATTTACAACCCCCCCCTCCCCCCCCTTCCCGCAGGGCCTCTTTTTACAACCATGGAATCACCAAACTCACAAACTCTAGGCAAATAATCAACAAAAAATTGCTGAAATCAACAGGATCAAGGTTAGTTTGGCAAAACTTTGGCCAAAATCAACAAACCTTAGAAACCCATTGTAACTTCCCCTCTTTATTGTTGATAACAAACTGACACTATAGTACTATCCCGTACAATGATACAATAACATCCGTACAATGCTATAGTAACTCCGTGCATTGCTACAGTACCATCGGTGTAGATCGCGGGCTCTAATACCAATTTGATGCGGGAAAATTGAGAAAAGAGGCCAAAAACGGCTTAATAACCATCAAAACAAGCCAGCTTTGAGTGGATCTAGCTTTCCTTGCACAAAAAAAATGACCCCCAAAACCCTAGATGAGCTTTCTAACACTATTTACAGTCTGGTTTTATTGTTCACACCCTAAAAAGTGTTAGAAACCCCAACACCCCAAGTCTTTTTATTACATTATGATAAAAAAAGACCAAAACTACCCCACTTAAGTTAAAACATTATAAAAATATGTCATAAGTTCCCTCACTTAAAAGAAAATTCGTAATGACACTTTTACACCTGATAAAACAAGTATTCCATAAGTATTCTAACAACTTTTCTAAACATCTCCTAAAATCTTAAAAAATATAAAAAATCTTAGATTCTCTAAAATGTACTTAAGAACCTAAAAAAAAAATGCTAAGACTAAAATAAAAAGAGAAGTCCTTTGAAATCAAACAAATATTAAAAATGACGAGTGCTAGTTCACACCTCGCACTGCTGGAACGACCAACCAGCATGATGCCTTAGACCAAAAAGGAGTTGTTTCAAGAGTTAGGCGACCTGAAAGGGGTGCCGATAGCAACCTCAAGTGTTCAGGGATCGGGCATGTCTCATCATAGTGTCCAAATATCGAGTTCATTAACCTTTCTGAGGAGTTTTATGATGAAGACAGCAATCATTCTTTTGAAGGTGATCCCATCTACAATGAGCTGATTGATGAATTGGACCCAGAAGTGACCTATAGTGATCATGGGGAAGGATTGGTGATTCGGCACATCATGATAACGCCCTGGGTAGTAGATGAGGCAGATTGGTTAAACCTAAAGAATTTCTCATCAATTTGCTTCCAAAATCAGCAAGAAATTGATTGGACTCTTCACCAGTCTTTAATGAGTGTTTAGATGAAGAAGGTAGTGATCCAATTTTTGATGACGAGCCAAGTGAAAACAAGAAACGTGACAATGGTCAAGATGAAGATGAAGAAGATTTGGAAGGGGAAGTTGTTGATTTTGTAAGGTGACATATAATGACCATTTCCTCGAGAGATTCTCAAAAGTGTTTATGGATATATCAACTGATAGCAAACACTCAGTGTCAATACACAACCAATGTATTTTCACTAGTGCAATAACCCACAAGTCCTAGGATCGTATTTACAAATTTAAGGTTGCTGGACTAATGCAAGTTTCATCCTAGCACGCTTCAAAACTGGAGAACGAGTTTTCTCCAACTAAGGAAGAAAGATGGAGGGCAAAGCTATTCTTATTTTTTATATTTGTTTGATTTCAAAGGATTTATGTTTTTTATTTTAGTCTTAACATTTATTTTTAGGGCCCTAAGTTCTTTCTAGGGACCCAAGATTTTTTACAGTTTTAAGGATTTTAGGAAATGTTTAGAAAAGTGGTTAGAATACTCATGGAATTATTTGTTTTATCAGGGGTAAGAGTGTCATTACAAATTTTCTTTTAAGTGAGGGGCCTTATGGGTTACTTTTATAATGTTTTAGCTAAGTAGGGTTAATTTTGGTCTTTTTTTATCATAATGTAATAAAAGGACTTGGGGTGTGCACAGTAAAAACAGACTGTGAATAGTGCCAGAACCCTATCTAGGGTTTTAGGGTCACTTTTTTGTGTTAGGAAAGCTAGATCCACTCAAATCTGTTTTGTTTTGATTGTTATTGAACTGTTTTTGACCTCTTTTCTCTATTTTCTTGCATCACCTTTACCAGAAATTTCTAGCCAAGTTCCAAAATAACCGTCATGATAAACTATCAAACTACCTGTGTAATATAACTAAATCTTACTCCACATAGCCCATGTAAGCAATGTCGTAAAAGGTGGATTCGGGGGAGGAGAGAGATAGAGGGTAAGGTGGAGTTGATGTCCTTGCATTGAGAGAGAGGTGGAGTTGATGGAGCATTGGTTATCAAATGAATATTTTTATATGTTAAATGGATATATTTCTATTTTAATGTGTTGGGATAAGTTGTCCTAGTATTAAATGTTTATTAATGGTCTATGTAGAGACAAAGGGAAGGGGTGTTATAGGTAGAGAGAGAGAGATCATCTAAAAAACTTTTTGCTTTACCTCTTGCTTTTTTCTAATCATTTTTCTCATGGCATCTGCCTAGGTGGGAAGGTGCCGAGGTATCTGTTAACATAAGGTGCCTGCCCTGACCAATTCAGTTTGCTAAGGCCTCCTGGCTGCCTAAGCGACCGAGCGGCCTAATTTTCGAACACTGGATGCAAGTAAATGACACATTGTTTATAACACTTCAACTTCACCGTAACACGGTTGGGCTAAATCCTTGACAAGTGCCATCAACCAAACACTTTCTTGTGTTGCCATTGTTGTTGCTTTGTACTCCACTTATGTGCTTGGAAGTGCCATATTGTTCTGCTTCTTCTACACCAAGATTTGGCACCCAAACCTTTGCTAAATGCTTCTTCTACACCAAGATTTGGCACCCAAACCTTTGCTAAATATAGAGCCTAGATAACATTCATGTAGTTGAGCAACCAGTTCTTGTATCAGGAAACTTCAAGCCACCCGCATGCCTTGTACCATGAGGTTTCTCTAGAATTGCCAAATTGTCTTACAATCCCCTATCATAAGGGACATCCAGCCTAGGAAGTGTTAGACAGATCGGACTACTCACAGTCTTCAATACATTGTAATTCTGAAAGGCCTTTTCCAACATTGGCTCTCAACTTAGGAGTTCGTCCCAAGGAGTTGTGATGGGTTTGCAACTTTCCATACTCAAGTTTTTCGACAAAGTTAATACATAGAAACAAACCCTTACTACAATTAATGACCAAGAAAATAAAAGATCTCCCCATATTCTTTAGCTCGGGTCAAATAGCGAGCTAGTCATACATCCTTTCAAGTTCTTCAAATCATTACTACTTGCACTTAATCGTCTACGTAAAGCAAAATAATGGAAGTTTCCTGTTCACAAATTTAAAGAACAAATTCAAGTCGGCATTAGAATTCTAACCACAAAGTAAAAGACGTTCAAGAATTTTTCCATACCAAGCCTTCGGCGCTTATTTTGAACTATAAAGAGCATTCTTTTATGTACACACATACTCACTATATTGCTTAGACTGAAATCCTAGGGGGGCTGCATCGTGTCAATATCCAGATTTATCTCACCTTCAAGGAATGTGTGCTCACATCCATTTGCCATAACTTTCATCCTTTGCTTGCAGCTAGTACAAAGATGGTTCTCGCCGTAGTCATCTTTGTGATTGGCTAAAAGTCTCATCGTAAACTAGCCCATACTTTGGAGAGAACCAATGAACCACAAATCTTGTGCTGTACTAGTTGATTGAACCATCTTCTTTTCTTTTCGGTTTGTAAACTCATTTGCAACTAATGGAATTATGCCATTGGGGCATGAGACTAAATCCCAAGTATCTACTGCCATGTTCGAACAAAAACAAGATACCAAGAGGATCATGGGAGTCCCTTCCGCAGTTGATAAGTGCACAAAAGGGGAAATCTGTTTACTTGTCTAGCAAGTTACTAAATTCTAGAGTCAAACTATAGAAAATTCATGTAGCTCCAAGGAGCTCTAGAAAAATCTACATAACTCATTGGATAGGCTAGAATGGGTCTAGAAACCTCATTAAGCATCTATATACACTTGTAAGTCCTTTTCCTTAAAACTAAGAGTTCAAAGGATGAAGAATTGGAAAATAGGCGTGCATTGTGTTCTTTATTGGGTTTCTCCAGGAGAAAGTGCAGATTCCTGGGGAAAAGATGCTGAGTTTGAGATTGTAGAAAAGTTCCTTTTCCAACAAATTTCCAACAAAGTTTTGGAACCCTTTTTGGTTATAACATGTTGAATTTTAAATTTGTTGGACGATCCATGCCACTTCTAGAGGAAATCTCCACTTTGGATAACTCCTTTAGTTTAGTAAAGAAAGATAAAGGAGGCAAGCATGGCACTTTCTTAGGGGGGAGAATCTTGACAATATAAAGGCAACACACCACTTAATGAGAAGGAAAACAACCAACTGAACAACACATAAACAAAGATGCTAACTATTAATAAACATAGGCAAACATCAAGGGGAGATGTCAAGGCCAAAAGTCATAACAAAGCTCATGATATTACCTCAAGAAGCTCATAAAACCCTCTTTCTATCTTCTCTCACTCTTAAGTTTTTCTTCTCTATCTTGAACATCTCCTAAACAAGACACCTCTGTTTATATATAGAGGATTTTTCCACAACTTCCAACACATTCATTTACTGATAACAACCACCCTTTCTAATTCCAAAAGCATCTCCTTGTTCCCTTTGCCACTGAAGAACATTCATTTGCTTTTTTCCAGAATCTCTACAAAACCTTAAAAGAAACTAGAAAACCCTAAAAGTATAAATGACCAATCTACCCTTCCAAGTTTTAATTTATATTTTCCAACATTCCCCCGTAATTCAAAAATGTTCTCTTTCTTTCCCTTGAATGTCAGCATTACAATCCTCAACTGGGTTTTCCATCATATTGATCATCATCTAGAGATCTTCCATGTTTCCCTCTAATGCCTCAACTCGCTCCAGCATCGGACACCAAGCCTTCTTCATACTCATCATGAAATTCGTTTGGAGCTTCATAGTCATTCTCCACTTCATACATATCCTCAAAGTAGGATACTACAAGAAAAAACTGCACTTCATTTGGCCTCTTTCCTTGTTCGCTTGGCAAAGCCAACAAATTCAAGAAACCTATGAGAACTTCACTTCTGAAAATTGGACGACAGTTGTACCTCCTATTTTGTTTTGCAAACCAGTTTTTCTTTTTTCTAAGCCTTTGACTTATATCAGGAAGTTTGCTTTTATAGGTTGCCCTTGCCATGTGTCCTTAAACTATTTCTCTCCAAAATCAAAACACTTCGATATTTTTCCTTTGGGGTGACTGCTGCACCCTTTTCTAAATTATTTTCAAAGACTCTTAAGCTTTCAAAAGAGATTGTACCATGTCACTTCTGCAATCATTTTCAAATACCATGAACTTTTAAGCTCTCCCTTCATGCCTTAAAAAAAAAACCAGTTTTGTTTATCACAGAAGCCACTTGTCATTGCATAAAGACATTGGAAATGGATTATCATCATTAATACCCACAATAAAAACTCTTAAAAAATCATCACCAAATCTTCCCGGTTTGCCACTCAATATTCCCAACAGGAAGTTGGGAATTAATTTAGGTGACTGGCACATTTTTGGAATCATTTTCAAAAAGTTTTAAGCTTTTTAAAATAGATTCTACCACAATACTTATGCAACCATTTTCAAAACACCACAAGCTTTCAACCCACCCTTCATGCCTTCATTAAACATCCTATTTCATTTATCACAAAATGCCACTTGTCATTGTGAAAAGTTATCAGAAATGAATTACCATCATTAATACCCAAAACAAAACTCATAAAAAAAACACCATCAATCTTCCTTATTTTCCACTCAATATTCCCAACAAGAGGAGGTTGGGAACTAATCCAGTGAATTATTTCATTCTAGACTGTCTATGAAGCAAAAGATAACTACATATTGAAGACTCCATCTAGTTTAAGGCACTAGAACAATAGACCCAAAGTCAAGCTAATCCAGCCTATCCCTAATCACCTCATTTCCAAAACTCAAAAGTTTAAATTCCTTTTATATAGATGGCTTAAGCCTCAAAGTTCAACGTCAATATTTTTAGTACAATTCATTTCAAGGACAAAATATGCATAACTCATCATGAATCACATAATTATTCACACTTAAATACCAAATAGTATTTCTCAGTTTGTAAGGCTTGTAGATGCAGATTCTGGTTCATATTTGCTTGCTATGCATTTGCAAGATACATATTAGCATGCCCTATGATGGTATCTAAGGATAGACCTAGAGTATGGGAGATTTGTTATCTTCTTCATTAAGTAATACTTTTTATTAAGTAAATCAGACTCTATATTTACTGATAGGAAGCATTAGCAAGAAATGGTGCTAATACTTTCTCACTCCAAGATTTCATACCGAGTTGCAGCAGCATTGGAAAGAAATCCCATGCACGGATCATGAGGATAGAACAGGCCTTGCCAAGAATCCTCTCCTTCAGTTAGAAGTGCTGGATTGAGATACTCGATAAGCCTCATGATTGACCATCTATAACATTGCAGCTTCCAGTTTTCCCACATTTTCCCCTTAAGTATATGGATGCCGAAAATCAGTGTCCCACATTATACACCGGCAACTTTTTTTTTTTTTTGGGGTGAAAGCTAACTGCAACACTCATTTGTTATGACATGATTTTAGAGGGTCCAAGGCACAATACTTGGTTTGTGAGAGGATGGGATCTCTTTGCCTAAGGTGCCAAATTGACTCCTCTTGATGGTGCTCTTGAGTTCAATTTGACCATAGCTATTTCTGGAATCTGATGCCACATTTAGATGGTTCATTTTTGTGTGTGTGTGTGTGTTTGGGGAGGGGGGGGGGGATTGGGGGGTGACATATAACAGGTGTGTACAAACCCATCCAAAGTAGTGTGTTCCACTTAATTTATCAAAAAAGAAAATAAATATCTCCCCTGTAGAACTTCCCAAAAAATCCAACCGAATTTGTTTTATTGCTTAATAATACAAAATTTTCTAAATAGAAACATAGAAATCTCATCACGCAGAGGGATTTGAAGACTTAAAATCAGTTGATACAACAGAATATACTCAAAAGAGCTGAATAAACTCAATAAAAACTTGTATAGAAAAAGAGGGGTTTATTTGATTACCTGGACGAGGTAATAGAAGATTCGGAGGCCTTCCGGGTCTTTGCTGCTTTGAACGTCCATAAGAGAGCCAATCTTGGAGGTTGTAAATGAGATGTGCTCATTTCCCATCACAATCTCAAGCTCTTGCCGACCCACGCGATCGGGCTCTGGCCAGTTATTGTCATCTTCCTTCATTATCTGCACTCAAACAAATAAGAAGAAAAAAAATGAGAGTTGAACGCCAAAAAAAATTAATTCTAGGCCAGGAAAATGCAATTGTTGAACGAGAGGAAACCCTAGGAAAGAAAAAGAAAAACCAAATAAAAGAGAGGGAGAGGCGAGAGAGAGAGAGGAAACTAAAAAAGAAGAGAGAAAAAAAATCCAAACCCTAACTACTGGTGAAACTGAAGAGAATACAAGCGCCAAATTCTGATCAGAAACCCTTTAGATTTCAAACGAATAAAGAGCAAACACCCTCCAAATAAGTAAAAAAAAAGAAGAAGAAGAAGAAGAAGAAGAAGAAGAAAGAAAGGTAACAGTAAGGAAAAGCCATGGAGGCGCCCCATGACAACGACAGAAAGAGCAATTCCAAACCCTAACTTTCAGTGCAACTGAAGCAAAGACATTGAACCAGAGAAAAGCCTAAAGAAAAAAAAAGAGAGAGTAAGAGATAGAGAGAAAGAGGGGCATGCCTCGCTCTCCGCTATGATGCGGCGGCATTCTCTTATGACAGCGGGAGTGACAAAGACTTCCTTTCTGATCATAGTATCGTTTTTGTAGTTGGAGTTGTTTGCATATCTGAGCTTCCCATCAGGCCTGAACTCGAATTCCAGAAACTCATGCCCAAACTTCCCCTTGTGACCCACATAATACCTCACATAGAACTCACCACCCGCCTCCTCAGAACCCATCTTCTCTCCCTTCTTCACTCTCTCTCTCTCTAGACCCCTCTGTATATATATAGAGAACTTAGTAGCTGTCCTCTCTCCCCCCTGTTCCTCTTATTAATGCCGTTTCTCTCTCTACTGGGTGAATGCTCATTTGTTGAGGAGAAACCGATAACTCTTCCATAAAATGACATGAACGAAAATTTATTTTTGGGATTGTCACTGTACATAAGGTTAAAAACACTGATGTTAAATTTAGATCGTTTACTTGACGTGGGCAGGGAAGTTAGGATTATTATTATTATTATTATTATTTTTATTTTTTTTTGAACTATGTAGTAAGACGCTTTTACAACGACTTATTTTAAAAATCGAGGGACAAAAATAATTGTAACTTTTATGTACAAAAAATAAATAAAAATGGTTTCATGCAAGCTGGATTGCATTTCTATATATGCTGTCCAGAAAATGTAAAGCATCCGTCTTAAAGATGGATCCAAGTATATGTTACATCTAAAAACAATGGAAACTCCAAATGTTTTTCGATTAGAATTATTATTTTCAATTTTTAATTTTTAAATTTTTTTCATATCCTTGATCTCCATGTTAGATATTATATGTCATGAAAAATTAATTATTAAACTCCATCTCAAAAATACATTTTATTAAGAGGCTGCATTTCTACATATGCGGGTTTGGCCAGATAGAAACTGGGTCCAAAGATAAATAATCTTTTTAGGGAGAAGTTTATATAGAGCCGAGGCTCTAAACAATCAAATTTGAGCCTACCTCAAAAATTTCATTAAAAGAGTTTGTTTTGATGCTCAAATATTTTCAAATTGACCATTCGACATCAATATGCATGGACATGAGAAAAAAATGGATTTCAAGTTTTGGACATAGCGTATTTTATAACACAATTTTAGACTGTCAATTTTTAAGATTTTCAAGTTTTCATAGATCTATCAATCTACACTATTTTTGAATCTTTAAACTTTATAAATAACTATAAAAATATATCTTAAGGCTATCACAAAGATTTCCAATATTAAAACCACATTTCTCGACACTATTTGAAGGTAGGCTCTAATTTGATTGTTTAGAGCCTAGGCTCTATACAAACCGCACCCTTTTTTTTTTATAGACAATCTTTTTTTTGTTTTTTGGGGAAAAAGTTTTTTCTAAGGTTACCATCATCATCGATGTTTTTTTTTAATTAATTGGGGCTGGTTACACAAATCCTAATCCGCCATCTAATTTAAAGTTAGAAAATCCTCTAATTGATTATTTTGACTTTGATATATTAAAAAAAATGAATTATAATTCCTAAAAGTAATGCACATTACAACAAATTATTCAGACCATTTATTTTCAAGATTTTTTAGGGCTTATATATCTCCTTAATCTATATTTTTTTCAAAATTAAAAATTTTAAAGCAAAACCTTATTTGGGAAGTCAATTACCATTTAGATAGTGATTTGCCGAATATTACGGGCACCACCTCCTCTCTCGAAAGATTTTTTTTCTAAGTTGCCTCCTGTCTGTCAACAAAAACACTAAAATTTGAGACCAAGAGCAACATGGTGAAGGGGTTGAGTTTCCATGGCAAGCGGCCATGGATCTTGGCTAACCTTCACAAGGGTGTTATTCGGCTGTGGAACTACCGTATAGGAACTCTCATTGATTGATTCGAGGAGCATGATGAACCTGTTGGAGGTGTCTACTTCCACAAGTCTCAGCCATTGTTTGTTTTTGGAGGTTCTCTTTCTCCCCTCTCTCCCCCCAGTTGGTTATGATCCTCTCTCTCTCAACACGCAAAAAAATAACCCATATCCACTGTTTTTATTGTCATACGCGGGGCAACTTAGGAAAAAAAACCGCAAAGAAAAGAGTGGCACTTGTAATATTGGGCAAATAACCTCTCAAATAAGATCCGTATCTAATTTGCTCAAAATTTTATAAGTAGGGGTACAAATAGAATTTTAGGTTATCATAACCTTTTTAGCATCAAAATATGCATCTTACTTTGATTGTTTAGAGCGGACACCTTGAATAAACCTCACCTTTTATTTAAACGTAAAGAGATTTATATTTCAGAAAAACTAGGACTAAAAAGAAGCAGGAGAAGTAGGAAAGAAACTTCATGTGGACCTCATTTCCATATCTGCCTCAAAGATATTCCCACGACATTCCAAGAGATCATATTATCACAAGATGCACCTCTTCAGAGGGGGTAATGGACGACAAGATGGACACTACAATGTCCAATAATACATGGAAATTAGTAGACTTGCGCCACCTCAATATACATGAAGGATATTATGATGCCCAGTTGAACTTTGGTTCAACATCAACATCCATAACATTGGCGAAGCAGTAGCATTCAAGGCTGAATGGCTAAAGAATTTGTTGGCAGAAAGCTATATAAGGCAATATCTATAGAAAGTAATTGTGAAGCAGCTTTTTGCGGGGCAAATAATAAGATATATAATGGGAAATTTAGACATAAGTCTGATGCATAATAAGGTTAGACAATTTCTCTGTATGTCACATTGGATTATGTGAGGTCATTACAAAACTTGGTAGATCCACTCACCGAAGGCCTAGCTAGGGTTCGTCCAGGCCTAAAACATGTCCCTACAGGCCCCGCTCCTAGATTGTAAAGCCCAAACTGGACCTAAGGGCCCCTAAGGATTTGGCTAGTTGGGTCAGGTCTAGTGGAAATAAAAAAGGAACAGATACAAATATGGCAAAAAGACAGGGCCGGGCTGAGCAACCGTGGCCCTTAACCTAGGCCTAGTCCCTTGGGCCAAGTTTTGTGGCCCTAGCCCTAGGCTTTCAAGGCTAGGCCGACCGAGCCTCTCGGCCAATTACCAGCCCTAAACATATGTGCCATTATCTTATTCAGTGCAGGCATCTTAAATTGTTATACAGAATTTTGAAGTATATGAGAGATTTTCAAATGAGCATGAAGAACAGGAACAGTAACGTTGAAGTGTTACCATGGATGAATGTCAATGGGAATATGTTTATGCAAATGCAACAAGTCAAAATGTATATGAGAAAGTTCTATCGGCAACAGAGGAAGTTTCATTGGCAACTCTTTTTTTTTCTCAAACTGTTCCATTGGCAACTTGGAGTGCCAGTGGACTGGGCCAGGTCTCGAGGGTTGTGTCTCGGCCAATTTTTGGGCCTTGGACAGGGCCTGGTCCGGGCTTTCATAAGCCTGTTTTATTTTATTTTATTATTTGGGCTGGGCCATATCGTAACCAGCCCAAACACCCGAAAGTTATGTGGCCCATTTCAACCAATCTTCTCTATCTGCTCGCAACTGAGAATTACACCCAGAAGTCTATGCATTATTTTTCAATATCGTCCAACATCGTCTTGTTTAATGTTGAGCGTTGTTTGCCAACCTTAAACAATCCAATTAAAATGCATTTTTAAATTTTAAACTCTAAAAATAATTCAAATCAAGTACATCTAATAAACACATGAAAATCTTAAAAATGAACGGTACATATAATGTGCTGCAAGATACATTATTTCACTGAATCTAAATCTTTTTTTCTTCTCATATTCATACTTCAAAATGTCGAGATGATCACTTAAAGGGTTTTCCAACATTCAAACCTTTTATGAAGGATTTTTGAGGTGCTCTTTAATATTACGTTTTAAGTTTGCAACCTTATGTAAACTCATTCTTTTACTGTTCTCTACAGTTTTAAAATATTTAATATAACTTAAAAAATATAAAAATATTGTAGACTGTAAATTCATGAATATTTAAGAATTTTATAAAAAATGTGTCATTCATTATAATTGCTAAATATTACAATAAACAAAATTTTGCTACTACAAAAAGCTTTTATCCCAAATTGAATGATCAAAACGTCTTGTGAGTGTTTGACTTAATTTCTACTTTGACAGATAATTATATTATTAAAATGTGCCCGTCCCTTACCAAATCTTGAACTTGACTAAATATTTGGAAATTCTTGGACAATAATATTTTATTTATGTATTTTTTAGCAATAGCTTGGTATCTGGTGAGAGTGGGGCTCTAGATGGGTAAATGAACAATTTTGCCCCCTTTTAAAAACAAATTCATAGGTTCTCGTTTTTTTTCATCTTTCACTTTTTTTTTTCCACAGTTTCTTCCCACCCATTGTCTTTCTCTTTAGAAACCTAATTTTGTAAACTTTTCTATCTATCTCTCTCTCCCAAAACCAAATTTATTATTCCTTCTTTTTACATTCTCTCTCTTAACGCCAAACATGTTCTTCCCTACTATTACATTCTCTCTCTAGAAACTCAACCCAATTCTTGTCTCATCTTCATTTTCTCTCTAAAAATCTAATTTCATTTTTACGTCAATCAGATCATCTCTCTAGAAATCCAACCTCTTGCTTCCTTTCTCTCATATTCTCTCTCTAGAAACCCATTCTCATTTTTACCTCTACTCATATTCTCTCTCTAGCAACCCCAAACCCATTCTTGCCTCTTCTCACATTCTTTAGCGAGAGAACGTGTGTGAGAGCGAGATAAGAAGCTTTTTAGATCTTGTTTTCAATTCGATCTATTTACCCCTCTATAGAAAGTGGGACAAAGTGAAAAGCAAAATCTCATGAGGTCTAGTTTCTTAAAAGCAAATTCTTATAAGGCTTTTATGTTAAAAAACCATATTGTCAAGGAATTAAATAGATACGACTTTTTGTATATCATATTCCTAGTTCATTGAATTTTTGTTATGAAACACAAACAAAGAATTTGCCCCCCATTTGTGAAAATGGAACTCGAATTGGATCCATGTTTTAGACTTTTTCCCAACGAGTTAGATTTCTTTTCATTCATTTTGATCCAAACTCACCTTGGGAAATTGTCGATGGTCTTGGGAATTGATTTTATCATTTCCTTTTCATGATTTGATGCTCTCATAGGTCATTCATTCTTGGTTTAAAAAAAGGTTGGGATTTTAAATTTTCCCTTAACCAGCCCCAAGCCCCTATAAAAGAGGTGGGTTGCCTTAAAAAGGCTGGAAGTGAAAAACTTTACTATAACTTTTTATGAATCTTGAATCTTGGTGTAACCCACCCCCAAATAGTTGAAAAAACGTTCTCACGACGATGATGATGATAGGTCTTATTCACTATTTGGCATTTTCTTCTCATACTGATGTTTATATTGGGAGTATTAGAATCAATACTAAAACATTGGCCAATGCTATATGGATCTTTTATTTCGTTTAACTCAATGTTGTACATTCACATTTCATGCTTTGGAAGCTTCTTTTAACCTTGGAAATTTGTCAAAATATACATAAGATAGCAACTGTTGAATATTTTACCCATATTTTTTTAATTAATTTCAACAAAACCATCAAGAGGGACATGATTTTGAGTCGAAAAAGTAGAAAAAGAATAAAATGTTAAATGCGTTAAAAATGAGATGTAATTTGATAATTTTTCATAAACTATATGGGATCTATATGACAACCATTACCAACTGGCTGGACAGAGATGGAGAGAACATTAGGCCGTGCAATTCACTAAATGAAAGTGCACGATGGACCCACTTCCTCCAACTCTGTATAATTGATGGATGATGATAATCACTTGCTGTTGAAGGTAATATGATCATATGGAGCATATTGCAGGGGCATCTATCTTACATTAGTGTGTGTTTGTTCCACAAGAGCAGCAACGCAAGCACATACAACCATTGGCTTCTTTGTATGAGTACGTCGAATGTATTCCTACAAGAGCTCACTATACATTTACTCCCTTGGCCGAAGATCTAGTTAGGAAGACTTTTTTTTAAACTTTGCTTGTATCCATTTTAAATTATCCTTATGATTGTTAAAAGTAAAGACCTGCATTTTGAATTCTTCATCATCATCACTATCATTATAGTTTTTTTCCAATTAATTAGGATCGGTTACACAAATTCTGATCCGCCATTCTATTATATTAAAAGTTATACCGTCAGTGAGGTCATAAATGCTCATATCTTTTCAAGCTATTTTCAACCATCTCTTTTTGGGCATACCCCTTACCCTTTTCAGTCCTTCCACTTGAACTAAGTCGCATCTCCTAACAGGTGTTGTACTTGGTCGGCGCCACACATGGCCAACCCACCTAAGTCCACTCAAATTTGGCATTATATTTTTAAGTGCATGTAAATGCATTTGATTTTGCTTCTTTATTTATGAGGCTACTTGCTAAGTTCAAGAGATCACATCCCCAAAGTTGTGGTCCTTGGGATATTCCTGATAGGGGCTTACCTTAGAGATTAAGAACTTGCGCAGGCATAGGTAGCCAGGGTGGCAAAACCTACAACTTGACGTCTTGAGTTTCATTACCATTGCATCTCGAGATAACATTTATTAGGAAAATCAAAAGAGGTTTTACCAGATGGAGTAAATAGAAGACATGATGAGCATATAATCTTTTAACTACGGGTGAGGTTTGCATAAAACTGCAACATTAAACGATCAAAGTAATCGGTATTTAATCTTAGTGATATAAGGAAAAAGTTCATATAAGGATGCTACCTTATAATGTAGAACTACGGATGCCCTTCAAAAATCTATCGGAAAGGTAGTTTTAATGTTGAACAACCCTTTGATTGATCATCTCGACATCGAGATGTATGACTATGAAAGATAAAAAGAATTTAAGTCTCAGAAATAGTGCATTTTACAACATATTATCTACACCGTCCATTTTCAAGATTTTTATATGTTTATAGATCTACTTGATTTTAACCATTTTTTTAATTTTTAAATTTTATAATTAGATATAAAAATAGATTTTGAGATAATCCTAACAACATTTTACATCAAAATTATATACCATGATAAAATTTGAAGGTGCACCTTACCTCTACACCTACGGATGCATCCGTATGCCAACTGCACCCGTGATATAATGGTATGACCAATCCATTCCTATCTTGTTACCAGCAATATATACTTTCATGTCTTATTACATTCTCTCAAATAAAAGAGTAATATTTCTATTATTGCATTTCCAAAATTAGGACTCTTGAATTTTTTTTTATTAATGCCAACCTTATAAAAAGTTTTTCCTTTAACTAATATTATTATGTTTCCTTTATAAATATTCTTAGAGAAAATTTCTCAAAAAGTATTATATGCCCCAATGGGTGTATGCACAAGAGAACAAATGCCTATCAATGAGAATTTCCAGTACCTCAAATATCGGAGTTACAACCTCCTCAAACCTATTCAACCATTCTCATAAAAGAACAAAAACATAAGGGTGCGCTTTGTATAGAGTGGAGGCTCTAAAAAGTCAAATAGAACGCACCTTCAAATAGTATTGAGAAATGTGATTTCATAGTTAAAATCTTTATGATAGCCTTAAAGTATATTTTGATATCTGATTATAAAATTTAAAGTTTAAAAAATAGAGCAGATCGAGAAGATCTATAAAAACTTGAAAATCTTGAAAATTGACGGTCCAAAAATGCATTACAAGATGCATTATTTCCAAAATTCAAAATCCATTTTTTTCTTATGTCTATGCAGTGGATGTTGAAATGATCAATTTGAGGATATTTGAGCATCAAAACAACATCTTCTAGTGAAATTTTTGAAATATGCTCTAATTTGATTGGTAAGAGCCCCAGCTCTATGTAAACTCTTTTCAAAACAGAATCATATGCATGCTATTTCTGCCTAAAAATAATCTCTGACATTGAATAGAGATTGTCCAAAATTTGGAAGGTTTGATTAAGTGCTTAGAAACTTAAAATCCAATTAATTTTTTTTTTCTTTTTTAGAATACTTATTTGACAATTCTATATTGGATCCCAATACTTTAGATTTAAAAAGTACATTTGGTCACTGAAGGAGTATGTGTACAGTACGCTCCTACAAGAGCAATCCATACAAGTTTTAAAAAAATAAAATTGCACTCTTCCTACCGCATATTCACATACCTTCCATCGTAATTGGTTGATTGTTCAACTTCTCTTCCTACACGAGAATGGGGTTAGATGTGATAGCATGAGCTTCAGTTAAGTTTAGGTTTTTATTCTCACTTAACACATTAAAAAGCTACCATTTAAAAAATGGGTATAAATTGAATTACTTTTAAAAAAAAAAAAAAGAAAACTGTTCTTATTTTAATTTTTTGTTTTGTTTTACCATTCCTTTAACGGGTAACTAACTTCCAAATATGCTCAATTTTATCGTTTAGCCAAAAACCACCTTATCTTCAATTTCAAACATGGTGAAAATACCTACCTACATCGTTTGCTACAAACTTTTAGAGGGAATCTTAGCCGTATTATAACTTTCTACTAATAGTCATATTACAAATGGTGGTTAATCCAAGGTTTTTCTAGAAATCCAAAAAGAGAATAGGTAAAAAAAAATACGAATGTTCCTCAAGGTACTCTCCTATTTACCAAGGCAAGTTAGTCGAGTGATCCGACCGAGTTATAGATAACATCAATATAATATGAAAAATAAAAAGTAAAAAATTTGAAGTCAAAAAATAAAAATAAGGGAAAATTTCATATAGAACCATAATTTCTCATATTATTTCAAGGTAGACCCTCTTTTTGTTTTTCTTTCAAGCGGCGTAAAAAAACCCCTAAAGATTTCACCATACCCCCTCATATCTTATCTCCCTCTTTATTGACTTTTGATCATAAAAATTAACCCCAAAAAATATTTTTAATTTCAACCCAAAAACTTTTTTAATTAGTGGAAAGGGAAAAAGATGGTTAAAAATGTTTTTAAGTTGAAATAGTATAAAAAGATTTGTTTGGCCTAATATTTATGATCAAAAGTCAATTAAAGAAAGAGACAAGAGACGAGGGGGTACGCTGAAATCTTTAGAGGTTTCCTTATGCCGCTTGAAAGAAAAACAGAATGATGATTCTATATGAAATTCTCCTTAAAAATAATTAATAGGTATCATTAAAAATAATTAATAGATATCATTAGAAGGCTAAAGGGAGATGAAAAAAATTAATAGAAGTAGACTATTGAAAAACTTGTTTTATACCTTGAATATTTCAAAGAAATTGAAGAAACATATAAAAATTCATAAATCATCTTAAAATCTTTCAAAATCATCTAAAAAGAATATTTCTAAACAACATATTGTTGTTTTCCAATTTTTTATATTTTGTACTTATTTTTTATATATATTTTTGTTGGGGAATGGGGGAGGGGAGAGAGAGAGAGTATGACTAATAAAAAGTGCAATAACAGTGGGGGGAGAGAGAGATTAGAGAGATAGAGAGAGAAAATAAAGAATACAATAGCAGTCTATTTGGAGAGAGAGAATAAAGAATGTAATAACAGTCTATTTAGATAGAGAGAGAGGGTGAGAGAGTAGAGAGAGAGAGAGAGTATAAAGAATGCAATAACAGTCTATTTGGAGAGAGAGAATAAAGAATGCAATAACAGTCTATTTAGATACAGAGAGGGAGAGAGAGACAGTATAAAGAATGCAATAACAGTCTATTTAGATAGAGAGAGGGGGAGAGAGAGTAGAGAGATAGCGAGAGAGGATAAAGAATGCAATAACAGTCTATTTGGAAAGAGAATAAAGAATGCAAAAACAGTCTATTTAGATAGAGAGAGAGGGAGAGAGAGAGTATAAATAATGCACTAACAGACTATTGAGGGAGAGAGAGAATGCAATAACAGTCTATTTGGAAGGTAAGGTGGGATGCAAATTAAAGACACAGTGCATGAGCCTCTAAGACTTGGACCCAAATTCTATCAACTCTAACACAAACTTTTCTCTCCAATCAACTCACCAACGCATTTCTCCTCAACATCATGTTCTTGAACTCTTGAAAATCCAAACGCCCATCTAAATTCTCATCAAACTTGTGTGTCATCCTCTTCCAATCCTCCTCCTCCTTCCCCTCCCACAACCCAAGTCTCCACAGCACTTTCTCCACCTCCTCGCTCGATATGCCCGTCTCAATCAATGTCGAAGACATTGAAGGCCTCCTTCAAATCGCACTCCTGGTCGTCGGCAGTGACAATTTCATGTCTGAGTTGCTCTGTGCTGGCTATCGATCGACAAAATTCGACGAACACCTCGAAGTCCAATCTCTCGGATCCAACAATGGCCTTCAGTTCATCTCCCCTGATGTCAATGCCAGCCCTGCTCAACACCCTGCAAATCTCTTCCACGCTTACTTCCCCAACCATGTCTTGCTCACACATCTCAAAAATCTTTTGGAGCTGAGGCAATTCAAGTACACACATTTTGAAGAACTCCAGCAATTAACCCTTGACCCTTTATGATTGAAAAGTGCTACCAAATGTTTCTATGGTATGAAAACATATATGCTGATCTATATATATGGTTTATAGAGAGAGAAGGAGAGCTTCCAGAGAGAGACTTATAAAAGAAAAGTATGTGATGAGATTATAGGTTTGGAAGGTGCAATGGGGTGGATTTATTGATAAAGATAAGACAACTTTCAAGCAATTGGCGTTAGTCCATCGGTGTTCCTTTCAATAGTGGCCAAGCGCGGGTTCACCAATATGTCCATCGAAAATGACTTATTTGACCGCACCTCCATAAAGAAGACAATGGAAGGGATACACACACGTTTGAAAAAGAAAAAAAAAGTTTATATCAGGTACCAACCTCGTCCTGTACGAGTAAGGTGCATCCAAAAAATCCATCAGACAAGGTTCTTCGTAGAAGACCTTTAAATCCATCATCTTGACCTCCAGATTCGTAGATAAAATTAAAAAAAAAGGGATTTTTAGTCTTGCAAACAGTTAAGAACAATTGTTTGATGTGTGCTCGTCCGCACTTCTAGGTGTTCTAGAGGTATAAAGTATCCATCTCAAAGATGAATGCAAATAGACAGCCCATTTAATATAATTATTATTTTTAATTTTTAAAATCTATTTATTTATTTATATTCATGATCTGCATGTTAAAAATTATATATTCTCTAAAAATTAAGATTAAATTATATTTAAAAAATATATTTATTGCCTAGCCCGCATTTCTACATGCGCAGGCTTAGCCACATGCTAACCGCCATCCAACAGTTATTCTTCTAACACATTTTTAAATCGTCTACTTTTCAGATTTTCAAATGTTTATAGATTTGTTTGATCATCACCATTTATGGAAGCAAGGCTTGACGGCACTGAATTTGCATTTTCGATATAATTTTGAGGTGGACCTTACTTCAATAGTATAAGGTTGACACCTTATACAAACCAAGTAGCGGCAATACAAGAGGTGAGAGTTAATGTTTGAGTAAAAACTTCACTGAATTGTTATATTGGTGAGCAATAAATAATGCATTAATACGAAATATTTCTTTTAGCTTTCTATGTATAGGGATGTTGTAGGATAATTCGAAACTAACTTGTCAAGAATTCTCGAATTAAGATGGATCCAGGTTAACGCACTAATTTTCCATACATGCTCTGCTACTGGGTGTTAGTGAAATTGGAGTACATTCTAGTGGTTGCACACCAATACGAAGAATCGACTCGCTTCGGAGGGGCTTCATATTCTACATGCATGACAAATAATTATATTAATAAAGTATGCCCCTCCCTTCCCAAATTTTAAAATTGACTGAATATTTAGAAAGCCTCGGACAATAATATTTACTTATTTATTTATTAGCATTAGCTTGGTGCCTGGTGAGAGTGGGACTTAGACGTAATGTTGTGAGGCATACCACCTGTTCTCAATATTTTTGGCTAACAGTAAATTATAGGGCTTTTTATGAAAATGCCTTACTAGTTTCAATTTTTATGACATTAGACTTATTGAGAGCTTTTATTTTTACTTTGGCTCCCCTTTATTTTGTAGATGGGTCAATGAACACTTTTGCCCCCTTTTAAAACAAATTTCTAGGTTCTCATCTTTTCTCATTTTTTTTGAAAAAAAAATAGAATGAGACTATTTACTTTTGATACAAAGTGGTCACAATTAATTTTGACCATTGAATGTGAAATTGGGTGACTACATTTATTCTATTGACCAAGCTCAAACTTCCGAATTTTTTTTTTTCAAAATATGTGATACGCCCAAGCTATCAATTTCACACCGGATAGATCTAAGTAATTATGATCACCTTGTACCCAAAGTAAATTGCTTCATTATATACAATCCCTTTTTTGTCGTCTTGCGCATTTTGTTTCATAGTTTATTCCCACCCTTTATCACTCTCTTTGCGAACCTAATTTTTTAAGCTCTTTGTCACTCTCTTTGCGAACCTAATTTATTCCCACCCTTTATCACTCTCTTGCGCATTTTTAAGCTCTCTGAGCATCACTCTCTCTCCCATTCTCTCTTCAAAATCCAAATTTAGTATTTCGTCTTCTTACATTTTCTTTTTAAACGCCGAACACGTGCTTCTGTACTATATCATTCTCTATCCAGAAACCCAACCCAATTTTTGTCTCTATTTTCATATTTTCTCTAGAAATCTAATTTTATTTTTGCCCCAATCACATTGTCTCTACCGAAACCCAACCCTATTTTTCCCGCAATCACATCCTCTCCCTAACCCCAATTTTCCTTTCTCTCATATTCTTTCTATAGAAACTCAATCTCATTTTTGCTTCTACTCACATTCTCTCTTTCTAACGGCCCCAACCCCATTCGTGTCTCTTCTTGCATTCTTTAAAGAGAAAAAAAAAGCTCTTTAGATTTTGTTTTTTAAAAAAGGACAAATCGGTCTATTTACCCCTCGATAATGGGAGGGCCAAAGCCAAACAAAACACAAAATCTCTAGAGGTCTAGTTTCTTCAAAGAAATATTTTATAAGGCCCTATATCATATGAAGCTACTTGTCAGAAATCCAATAGATACAACTTTTTTTTTTTAATATCATAGTCCTAGTTCATTGAATTTTTGTTAAGAAACACAAACGATGAATTTGCTATCTTTTTGTGAAAATAGAATAGGAATCCGATCCAAGTTTTAAACTTTTACCCAACGAGTTAATTTACGTTTGTTTTCATTCTTTTTTATCCAAATTCACGTTAGAAAATTGTCAACGGTCTTGGGAAATGATTTTGTCATTTCCTTGTCATGATTTGGTTATCTGATTGGTCTTATTATGTGACGATCCTAATTTTTTTTTTTTTTTAAAAAAAAAAGCCTGAAAACTAATAATAATAATGTTAATAGAATAAATACAATAAAAATAAATAAATAAATAAAATAAAATAAAATACATAATAAAATATTTAGAACGATAATTCATGGTGACAAAATGCACCATAAAGACTTTCTCTTACGTAAAATTACTCCTCAATTTAAATATGGACCCCCGCTTCTTGGATATTTGATTTCATAATTCAAAGCTACCGTTTTATCAAAAATTTTTATGCTAGTCCATTTCTTTAAGGTGCACTTTTGGTCTATTAGCTCTTTTACTATAATTGAATGTAAAGCTTCTAAAACATTTTTTCTTGCAAGCCTATTGGGCAGGTGAGGCTGCTAGTGCCTCCAAAAGATGTTGCATTAATTGTCATATTGTGTGGTGGCATTACCATATATTTAATCCTCTATTGATACATTTTAAATGACGTGACACCCTTTGCATCATGCATGGATTTATAAAGAAGTTTTCTTTTGATCAAAGGAGAGTCATTGAAAAGACTTAATCTGGTACCGTACTCTCTCTTTTATTTTAATCCTCTCTCTCTAAGTTATCATTTTGTTTTAGCTGTACTCTCTCTCTTTAGCCTCTTTCTTCCATTTAGTATGTTCTCTCTCTACAATTGTTCTTTCTATCTACCCATTAATGCCTTGTCATGGCAGAAATGTTCAGGTTTTTCATTGAAAACCTCGTAAGTCACCAGCCTCCTGTATTTGTTCAAGATTTTTTGAGACAGCCTAACTATCGCGCATATGCGATAGACAGTTGAAAACCTCATGTGCTACAACCCATGCCATTTTTTCAAATCCAAAGCTTTACTTCCTCTCAGGATCGTATCCATGGTGCTCTCACCGTTTTTCTCTCACTGGCCGAATTTTATCGAAGTTCCCTCTTAAATGTTATATGTAAGTGATTGCATTCTTTTGAAAAATAGTCAGTTTTTAATAAATAGTTATATTTCCATCCAACATCTTTATTTTACAAGCTTTGTGTATAAGTGACCGCATTGTTTTTGAGAAAAATAATCTTTTTAGTAAAACTGTGATATTTTATCTATTGTTAGGAATTTTAAATACTGTAAATTATTAGAAATAAACTTATAATTTTCCTGTCTATCGTTCAGAATTTTAAATACTACAAAGTATTAGAAATAAAAGTGATATTTCCGCTTTTAGTAAAATTATGAGATTTCCTTCTACTGTTTTTGAATATTTAGACATTGTAAAATTCATATGCAAATATCTGCCTCATTATTTGAAAAACTGATATTTTTGCACTTGATTGTAGTGTTGCCTATGAAATGATTATTTACAAATTGGAAATTCCATAAATTGTGATAATTCCGTATTTAATTTTGGATTCTCATAAAAGTTCGTCTATTGATACTAGACTGTTATCATGTTAAATTTCAAGAATATCCTTCAGAACTGTTACCTTTTAGAAATTATTGCACAAAATGTTTAAATGGCTACCTAGAGATATTTCAATGGAAGTGATTATTATTAAATTGCTTCAAGTGAATTCATGTTAACGTTTGCAATGATACTTCGCATATATGATGCTGTTGCTTTTTGATGTTTAAAGAGTTTCAGAGATAATTTGAGTATAAGTGGACCTGTAGTGATCGCGTGGACCTATCCGGTTATGTTGGTAGGAACTACTTGGACTCATCCGGGACGCCGGTAAGGTATGATCAGACCTCCAGGGATTATTAGGACCTATCCGGTTATGCCGGTAAGGACTCATCCGGGATGCCGATGAGGTATGTTTGGACCTGCAGGGATTGTTTAGACCTATCCAGTAGGGGCTATTTGGACTCATCCGGTACGCCGGTGATGTATGTTTGGACCCATCAAGATGTTGATGGGGTATATAGGTGACCTGCTTGGGACGCTAGTAGAATATTTTGTGAATTCCTTTGAATTATGCATCTCTGTTAAAATGTTTATATACATTTCCTTCATTTGGATTATGTTTAATTGTGGATTTGTGAAAAGTGAAATTGTTATTCATAAATGTTTTTGTTCGCAATGCTCCTCCTCATGTTGTTTGTTTTTAATCTACATTCTTTAGAAAATATTTATATCTTCCAACCATGATTATTTTTAAGACCATGATGATCACTTACTGAGTAGCCAAACTCACCAAACTATAGTAAATATTTTTCAGGGTAATTGCAGTCTCATAGTTATATGCACATCAGGACCAGCTTGTGAAGAAGATACAATCATGTCATAACTAAATTCTCCTTTGTAACTTTTGTTTAACTTCGCAACTGTAAGTTTTTGTTCTATCAACACATGTATACCTAGACTTCATGTTAATACCAGTTGTGAGCAAACTTTGTACAAAATTTTAATTAATAGAAAAATTTGTTTTGTTATAATATATATTAATAGGAATTTGACTTTTTCTTAGTAGAAGAATAGTCTGTTGCATATCGAGAATGCTAGAATCTTGGGGCATGACATATTCATTTTTTGTTCCAGCAAAAAACTTTGTGAAAACTTGTTATAAATCCTGAATCTTGACGGATCAAGATTTGTGTTGTCAACCTAAAATAGTTAAATAAAAGGCTATACTGATGATGATGATGATGGTCCTATTCATTATTTCACATTTTCTTCTCTTACTGATGCTTTTATTAGGAGTACTAGAATCAATATTGAAACATTGGCCAACACTATGTGGACCTTTTATTTTGTTTAACTTAATGTTGTATGTTCACATTTCATGCACATATGATAGTGCCTATTTAATATTGGGTGCGGTTTATATAGAGCTGAGGCTCTGAACAATTAGGGGCCGTTTGGATATCTGGAAATATATTGTCTGTGAAATATATTACTGGCGTAATACATTACTGTGTAATACATTATCTGCAAATGGATTGTTACTGTTTGTGTGGTATTTAGATGCAATCTAGTAATACATTACTGTGTAATACATTACCTGCAAATGGATTGTTACTGTTTGGGTAGTATTTAGATGCAGCCTGGGAAATAGATGGATACTGTTTGGCTATGTCTGGAAGAAATATGAGAAATGCATTACCAACATTTTACCAGCACTTGCCTATAAACTATCATTTCTTTCTTTTTTTTGTCACAAAATTCTACTGAAATGTGGAATTAAAGTCATCACAACATTTCAAAAAGATTTTCTAATAATAATATCATCACCATTCCAAAAAGATTTTCTAATAATAACATCACATTTCCAAAAAGATTTTCTAATAATCACTTATACCATTCTAAAGTCATCATTACACAATTTCTTAGTTATTTTGCATGCCTTTGGCACTAACATGGAATCACATGTCTTCTAACATGATTAGACTTTTGTTTCAATATGATAAGTCATTGGAATAATATGATTGGAATAACATGTTTTTATTATGATAAGCTTTATTTTTATTTATTTTTATAGAAGTCTTTCAAATGTCAATCTATGTAATTTCAAATAAACAATAAATATATGACACCAAATTAAAAATCTTTATGGTACAAGTTAAAAAATGGGAAGTGGGAAGAAGTTTAATTAGTAAACTATTTATGATACTAAATTAAAAATCTTTATGAAACAAGTTAAAAAATGGGAAGAAATTTGATTAGTAAACTAGAAGATTTGATAATTGCAGTAGAAAATTTTGAGGTGTTGAAGGAAACTAAAGAAGTATATTATTTCAATTGAACTTTTATTAATATCTTATGAGGATTATTTCAATTGAACTTTTATTGATATCTTATGAGGAAACTAAAGAAGTATCTTATTTCAATTGAACTTTTACTAATATCTTATGAGGATTATGTTGAGTGAAATTTTTTATTATGATTGTACTGTGCAATTTCTCAATGATTAGATATGTTAAGGAGAATGGATATCCTAAGGAGGAGAATGGATACGCTAAGGAGAAAGGGAGAATAGAAAGAGTACACATGAGAGAGTAAGGGGGCTTTAAAAAAAAGAAAAAAAAGAAAAATTCAAATGAGAAGAAAGGGCCTAAAGATAAAAGGGCTTAAAAAAAGAAGAAAGAAAAAGTATAGATGAGAAGAATGGGTTTAAATGGAGAGGATGAGAAGAAAGGAGAGAGAACACCTTATGCAAATCAGTTATTAGGGTTATTGGGGACAGGCTTAGAGAAGGAGGGAGTACTATGTAAACCGAGTAGGCGAGTTGACATTTTATTAAGCTGGGATAGGGCAGAGAGACGTACACAAAAGATTTGTGAAGATTACCCGTCAACGCGTAATGTGTTTCATGATTTACCTTTTAACACACGTAATGTGTTTTATGATTTTCGAGGAAATCTTGAATAATCTCTTTCCATTCCTTACTATAAAGTGTACCCAAATGATGGAAATGCCACATTTCCTCGTAATCGATTGTCATGTAATTGATTTCCAAAGTACCCAAACGTCCCTTAAAGTAAAGCGCACATTCAAATAGTGTCAAGAAATGTGGTTTTAATATTGGAAATCTTTATGATAGCCTTAAAATATATTTTAGGAAAATTATTATAAATATACCTTAATTTTTGCCTAATTTGAAAAAACCTTCAACTTTCGTAAACTCCGTTCCTTTTTTTTCAATTTTGGAGTTTTTTTTAACCAAAATAACCTTCACGGTAGACATATTAATGTGAAGCACCATTACATTAATTTAAGTACGGTAATGTTTAGCGTATTTTATACTACACCTAGAATACCGTAAGGTCTCCAACTTTTATTACGGTGCTCGAATTACCGTAATCTCAGGATCCATGGAGTTTTGACTTTCACCAACAAGAGAGAGAAAGAAAATGAATTAAGAAACTAAGAGGGCGGGCGTTTTAGGTTTTCGCTCACTCACTCTCATCACATTTTTTTCCATAATTTCAACGGTGAGTTGCACACCTCTCTCTCATCTCTTTCTCTCTTGCTTTGGTATGGCACATTCGTTGGACCTTTTTGTTTTTCTTTGATGTTCACTCATCCTGAATCTTTCGAACCCTAGTTCTTGTGACTTAAGCTTTTGTAGTTGAATTCAAGCCACATGTCTACCTGTTGGTAATATTTGCACCAATTAAGGGGTTTGGGATCGTGGTAACATCACCTTAGTACAAAATAAGGTCTAGGCTTTCATTCTCACATAATGCATTAAAACACCACTAACAATTTAAAAAATGGGTAGGGGCTAATTATTCTCAAAGAATTAAAAAAAAAAAAAAACACTTTTCCCGCTTTAGTTTTTTTTTTTTTGGGAGATTTTTTTGTTTTGTTTTACTATTTCTTTAACGGCTAAATAACTTCCAAATATGCTGAATTTTATAGTTAGCCAAAACCTACCTTCTCTCCAATTTCAAACGAGCTGAAAATGCCTACCTCAATCCTTTGCTACAAACTTTTAGAGGGGATCTTAGTTATATCATAAATTGGGAAAGCTTTCTATGTTCCCCCTACAACATAGAATTTCTATCCTCCCTCTACCATCCAGCCGTTCATTTTTTATCAAAAGAACCACTCACCATTTGATCTTAGATCCGATGTTTCAAAGTATTTATTTTTAATTTTTTTAATACAAATTTTTTGAAAAGGAAATTTGGTACGTTCCATATTCTCATTGGGGCACACCTATAAAAAATATTAACACTAATTTTTCGCTAAAAAATAATGACCAAAATACCACGAAAATGCTTTCAGGGGTATTTTGGGAATTTTATATTATTGAAAATATTTTTTTTGTATTTTTTCGTTAGTGCGAGTTTAATAGAGAAATGGATGTCCAAAATTTGGTGTCAAAATAATTTATAGAAAAAAATAAAAATAAAATAGTGTAGAGACATGACATTGTGATTGGGGCAATGTTAGCCCTCCATTCAAGAATGGACGGTTGGATAAGAGGGATGATAGAACTTCTATATTGTAGAGGGAACATAGAAAGCTTTCCCTTAAAAAATTTATACTGGTTAATAAGGTCAAGGTTATTATAGAAATCCAAAAAGATAGTAGGTAAAAAGCGTACCAATGTTTAAGATCACGTCAAGGTACTCTTCCATTTGCTGAGTAAGTTGTGTGACTCGGTCAAGTTACATACAATCTCTAAAAAATTTTAAAATAAAAAATAAAAATAAGAAAATATTAAAATAATTAATAAAAATCATTAGAAGGCTAAAGAAGATGAAAAAAAATAGAAGGAGATTATTACAAACTTGTTTTATACACTTGAATATTTCAACCAAATTAAAAAAATATAAAAATTCATAAATCACCTTAAAAGCTTTCAAAATCATCTAAAAAAAAGATTTCCCATCAATATATTGTTGTTTTCTAATTTTCTATATTTTTCACATATTTTTATATATGTTTGTTGGGGAATGGCGAGGAGAGAGAGAGAGAAAGAGAGACAGTAACCCCTAATGATAATTCTTTCTTGGAATGTTAGAGGTCTCGGAGATACCAGACGTAAAAGTGATATCAAGTTGTTGATTCAGAAATATAGACCTGATATTGTAATGTTGCAAGAAACAAAGACAATTGCCCCAACTCTTGCTTTAGTTAGAGAGGTTTGGGGTCATGAGGCAGTACAGTTTGAGGGTGTTGATGCATTAGGGGCTTTAGGGGGCATATGGATCCTATGGGGGATCCTCTTTCTTTTCAGTGTGTGAATATTGAGAAGAGGGACAGGTTTTTAGCTACTTGCTTTCAAGGGCCATCTTAGGGTATGTCTTGGGGCATTGTGAATGTTTGTGGCCTTGTGTTATCTTCTCTCAAAGAAGGTTTTCTTAATGATCTTGGTGATTTGCTAGTTTTTCATAATGTGCCTTTTTACCTCGATGAAGATTTTAATTTCATTCGTTGGCCAGATGAGTCTTCATCGTTAACTGCTATAAATTCTATGATGCGCCTATTCAACTCTTTTATTGAACGCTTTCAGCTATTTGACTTGCCTTTAGCGGGGGCAAATTTTACTTGGTCTAATAGGAGTGAAAGTAATCTAGTTATGTCTAAGCTGGACCGTTTTTTGGTGACTCATGATTGGATGGAAGTCTTCCCTTTGGTTTCTGTCAAAGCCTTGCCGAGACTCTCATCTTATCACATTCCCTTATTGCTTAATACTTGTTCAAGTAACAGTGGGAGTAAACCATTCAGATTGGAGCTTGTTTGGCAAGATGAACCTGAAGTTATTGACCTTATTAAATCCACTTGGGTGAATTCTATTAGTTTTGGGTCAGTGGTTTTTCAGCTACATTAAGAGCTCCTCAATGTGAAACATAAACTACTAAATTGGAGATAGGAACATTGGTTTTCAATTAAAAATAAAATGGATAACATTCTTGAGGAGATCCAAAGGTGGGATCAGGACATCCAACAATTGGGTTTCGTGACGGAGTCTAATTTGGGGTTGAGCAGTAATCTATTGTTGTCCTTGGATACCCTTGCTAGAATGGAGGAGATTTATTGGAAACAAAGATCTAGAGTAAAATGGCTAAAAGAAGGTGACCGTAATACAAAGTTTTTTCATGCTATTGCTAGTGCACGCAAGAGACAAAATGACTTGTCTGGTTTGGTAATCCTTGGTGTAGTTAATGATGACTACATAGCATGGGAAAACAATGTTGTATCCCATTTTCATAAGGCTTTCTCTACTGAGATTCCTTTTAAACCCAATCTGAACAAGATGGTCTTCTCAGCGATTCCCTCTTCTGTAGCTGATGGTTTAGAAATTGGGGTTACAATGGAAGAGCTGAAGGTAGCGGTGTTTAAGCTCCCTGATGATAAGGCCCCAGACCAGGATGGTATCCTTTTAGTCTTTTTTCAGAGATTCTAGCCTTTGGTGCAACATGAGCTTTTGGAGATGGTGAGGGATTTTATGGAGATGAAGGATTTTTTTTAAAGGTGTTAATGCTACCTATATAACATTGATTCCAAAGCGGTCAGTAATCTCTTCTCTCTCTGATATGCGGTCTATCAATTTCCTCACTAGCCTATACAAAATAGTGGCTAAAATCCTTTCAGAAAGATTGAAACATGTCCTCCCTTTGCTTGTTGCGGATACGCAGTCAACCTTCATTCAAAAAAGGCTGATATCTGATAGTATCCTTATTACCCAAGGATGCATCCACTCTAGACAGTTAAGCGAGGAGTCGGGTGTTGTGATCAAGATGGATTTGGAGAGAGCATATGACAGAGTGGAATGGTGCATACTGTTAGAGGTAATGAAATAGATGGGGTTTGGGCATAGATGGAGAAATTGGATTTTCGAATGTCTATCGACAACTCATTTCTTTGTTCTTATTAATGGAAGCCCGAAAGGTTTCCTTAGGGCTTCGAGGGGCCTAATATAGGGTGATCCTCTTTCTCCATTTCTATTTACTCTGTATGCCGAATGTTTCAGCACTATGATTTGTAATATAGTGAATTGTGGGCATTTTTCAAGATTTAAGGTATCTCAGAATGGTATATGTATTTCTCATCTACAATATGCTGATGATACTTTGCTTTTTTATAACTCAAATAAAGAGCAAATTGATAACATCGAAAGATTTCTGGTGTACAGTGAGGTGCTTTTGGGTTTGAAAATTAATTTTGAGAAAACATCCATGGTCGGGGTGAATTACAACGAGAATCCACTCAAGGACTTAGCTTCGAGATTTGGATGCAAGATTGACAAGTTTCCCTTCAAATATTTGGGGCTTCCTATCTCTAATGGGAGCCTACTTATTGCTGTTTGGGACAGTGTTATACAAAAGGTACAAGTCAAGCTACATGTCTGGAAGCTTAAGTACCTATCCTAAGGGGGCCGAGTTACTTTGCTGAATTTTTGTTTATCAAATCTCCCAATTTATCAAATGTCTCTGTTGTGGATGCCAAGATCAGTGACAAGGCGTATCGAATGTCTGATGCAAAACTTTTTTTGGGGATCTTTTGGAGAAGAAATAAAATATCTCCTTATTCGGTGGGATAAAGTTTGCACACCAAAGAGAGAGGGAGGTTTAGGAGTGAGAAGGTTGATGCTTATGAATGCAGCTCTTCTTTGTAAGTGGTGGTAGTGGAGTCTTACTTGCAGAGAGCAGTTATGGTGTAAAGTGCTTCATTCAAAGTACGGTGCATACAGATTTGGGTTGTGGATTATGAGAGAAAAGGGTAGGGCTATACCTCCCCCTTTTGGAAAGATATTTATGCCCTCAAACAGATTGTAGGTCGCAATGTCCGCTAGATCTTAGGTTTGGGTGAGTCGATTTCATTTTGGCACCATAAATAGTTGGGTGATGAGCCTTTAAGATATAGCTTCCCCCTACTGTTTGAGAAGGTCAACTTCCTTATGGCATCAGTGGCTGATGTGGTTGAAGTGAGAGGCGGCAATGTAAGGTAGAATATCACATTTCCTTATGATAGGATTCACAACCTTCTCTAACTCAATCTGTTTAAAGAGCTCCAACAAACTTTCAGTTTGCAACACAATGAGGATGAGTTAATATGAGAATTTGAAAATGATGGCCAATTCTCTGTCAAGTCAGTCTATAGATTACTTTTCTTTGATAGAGTACGGTGGCCTCTCCCAAAGATTACGCAAATATAGAAATGGCCTATTCCTTATAAAGTACAAGTTTTCTTATGGTTAGCTGCTCAAGATAAAATCCTAATGGTGGATAACCTCATAAAGAGAGGAAAGATTATCACAAATGTATGCTTGATGTGTAAGGAAGATGGAGAAAGTTGGGCGCATTTGTTTATCCATTGTTCATTTGTTTCCAAAATTTGGTGCTGGTGCTTTCAATTGTTAGGGATAAACCGAACTTTTCTACAAAATGTGGTACACCTAATTACCCAATTGGAGGTACCCTTACCGAAAATTGGAAGCTTTATCTGGAAGATCTTGTGCGGTGCTATTATTTGGGAAGTGTGGTTGGAGAGAAACCGGAGAACCTTTGAAGGGAGAGTCTGTAGTTTTGACAGAGTGTTAAAAAATATCAAAATCTCTCTATGGTCGTGGATTTCTGTTATAAAGGTAGGTTCGGGTTTGTCTAAAGTGGATATTTTTATTAACCTCTGGAACCTTTTTCTTTTGGACGTGGCAAAGTTTAGACATTGGACCAGATGGAAGCAACCAAAGCAATGAGTGCTAAAGATGAACTTTGATGGGAGCTCATTGGGCAATCCAGGGCCTGCTGGGATCGGTGGTGTTGTTCGAGATTGGCAAGGACGAGTCTTAGTCACATTTGCTGGGCCGTGTGGGGTGGCTACGGCAAATCATGCCGAACTCCAAGCCTTGTTGCGGGGCTTGAAATTACTTGTTGCAAGGAACACTGTGGAAGGTGTTGTTATAGAAGGGGACTCGATGAATGTCATTAAATGGTGCAAGAAAAAGCGGTGCTTTCCTTGACAAGATTGGGTTTCAGATTTTCGACCTGATGTCTCAACTGACTGTAACTGTGACTCACGGGTATAGACTGTAACTGTGACTCACGGGTAACTGCAGAAAATGTTAGTTTGGAGGTGCTTGTAACTGCAGATAATGTTTTGAACATCTTGTAATTTGCTCTTTTGTCAATAAATTTGGAACGTTATAAAAAAAACAGAATAACGAACTAAAAGTGCAATAACAGTGGAGAGAGGAGAGAGAATGCAATAACAATCTATTTGGAAGGTAAGGTGGGATACAAATTACAGACACAGTGCATGAACCTCTATGCCTTGGACCCAAATTCTATCAACTCTTAACACAAACTTTTCTCTCCAATCAACTCACCAACGCATTTCTCCTCAACATCATGTTCTTGAACTCTTGAAAATCCAAACGCCCATCTAAATTCTCATCAAACTTTTGTATCATCCTCTTCCAATCCTCCTCCTCCTTCCCCTCCCACAACCCAAGTCTCCACAGCACTTTCTCCACCTCCTCGCTCGATATGAACCCGTCTCGATCAATGTCGAAGACATTGAAGGCCTCCTTCAAATCGCACTCCTGGTCGTCGGCAGTGACAATTTCATGTCTGAGTTGCTCTGTGCTGGCTATCGATCGACAAAATTGGACGAACACCTCGAAGTCCAATCTCTCGGATCCAACAATGGCCTTCAGTTCATCTCCCCTGATATCAATGCCAGCCCTGCTCAACACCCTGCAAATCTCTTCCACGCTTACTTCCCCAACCATGTCTTGCTCACACATCTCAAAAATCTTTTGGAGCTCAGGTAATTCAAGAACACACATTTTGGAGAACTTTAGCAATAAACCCTTGACCCTTTATGATTGAAAAGTTCTACCAAATCTTTCTATGGGTATGAAATCATCTATGCTCATCTATATATATCGTTTCTTGAGAGAGTGTTTTCTAGAGAGAGAGTAAAAAAAAATCATGTGAGGAGATTATAGGTGTGGAAGCTACAATGAAGTGGATTTTTTCTCACCGGTTTAGTGATCCATCGGTGTTCTTTACAATAATGGCCAAGCGCGGGTTCACGGAAATATCCGTCATTTCGACTTATGTGACCACACCTCCGTAAAGAAGACAATGAAAGGGATATACACATTTATAAAAGGAAAATTTTTAGAGAAGGTTTCAATCTTAAAATATATAATTAAATATGCATCTCAAAAATCCATCGAAAAAATGTCATTTAATGTTGAAAATCCCTCTAATTGATCATCTAGACATCGAGATGTATGACTATAAAAAATAAAAAATAAAAAATAAAAAGAAAAAAAGAAAAAAAGAAATCTTGAGTCCCAGAATTAGTGCATCTTGCAGCATATTATCTAGACCGTCTATTTTCAAGATTTTCATATGTTTATATATCTACTTGATTTTAAGCATTTTTGGAGTTTAAAATTTTATTATTAGATATGAAAATATATTTTGAGATAATCCCAATAATTTTTTACACCAAAATTATATGTTATGATAAAATTTGGAGGTGTGCCTTAATTGGATTGTTTAAAGTTGCAAAAACCACACCCTTAAAAGTAAAAATTTTAGTGGACCATTCATATTTTCCTTAATGACTTATATGACCACAGCTCCATGAAGAAGACATTGAAAAAGACACACGATTATAAAAACTTATTTAAAAGTATAAATTTGACTGGACCATTGATATTTTCCGTGGTCAGTTGGCTCAGTGCAATGAAACATTGAACAATATTCACTACTATTTGTGGTCCTTCTCAATTTAATCAAAATTTTGATAATTATTTTGGCATCTACAATTAACCCACATGTGGCTTTTTTTTAAGTAATTCAGTGGGAAGATATGTTTTTTTTTTTGATAATTCAACAGGCAAGATAGGGTTTATGTATTTTTTCAAATAATTTAGGAGTTAGCTTTTTAAAAGTATTAGTATGATGGTGTTTATGGGTATGAAAACCACAACGTGATGAAGAACGAAATGTGGAATGTACAAGAATGGTACTGATTGTGTACTAAACAGATGGTGAAGCTTCGAAGAACCCTAAGTAGAAAGTACCTTCTTAGGAGCAACTAAAAAGCTTGCCTACGCATGACGGTTTGTGCTTATGCATATGCGAAGCTTGCATATGCATCACGGTTAATTTTTGTCTGTTAAAGAGAATGCGACCCTAGAAAGTTTATGAAGCTAGAACTGTATCTTTAGGCTAAATTTAGAGGTGCGTCTTACTTATATAGTATAAGGTAGGCACATTATATGAATCTCACCTCTTTTTAAGAGATTGTCTACACCATTTATCTTATCACCGACAAAAGATCATCCAGAGAGAGAGGAGGCCGACCATAGAAAAAGAAGCAGGGACAAGAGTTTGCATGAGGACTTGGGTACCTAATAGAGCCGCACAGTCGAAAGATCTTGAGAACAATTGGAAGAGCTACGATTTTTTAGAGTAGCAAACCGACGGTTTTCAGAGCGGCAGAATGATTTTATTTTATTTTTTGGGGCCTCACAGTTGAATGATCTTGAGAACAATTAGAAGACCAATATTTTATTTTATTTTATTTTATTTTGGAACAGCAGAATGACGATTTTTCAGATCGACAAATCAAACATTTCCAGAGGGTTCTATTTTCAGAGGCAGAGGCGAGTGGTAGTATCGGTAAGTGATTCATGGGCTCACAGATCTGATTGACTAGGCTCTGATACCATGTGATAAATCTAATAAATATATATATTTCTTGTATTGAACTTGTAAGAAAAAATCCTATATATATGTATAGAGGTGGGATACAGAAAAAAGAAAGAAAATTATACAAGCTTGTATGATATAAAAAAAAAGATAAAAAATAATATCCTAATACAGCTTGTTAATCAAGAAAATATTATCCTATCTACGAAGTAAATAAAGGAAATATATACAATTTCACAATTATAGTAAGATTCTTGTTCAGAGGGAAGCAATGGAGGATGAGATGGATTCTACAGTATCCCCCAATGATTGGAAATTAGTAGACTTGCCACCTCGTTGTATGTGAAGGCTATTATTATGATGTGAGCTTGAATTTTGGTTCAACGTCAACATACATGGGCGGTTCGATTTTCACCCTTGGCGGAGAAGCGGTATCATGGAGTTCCACCACGAAAGGAAGCTGAATGACTAAAGAATTTGTTGATAGATATGTTCGAAAGCTAGATACCATAATCTCTATATATTGTGATTGTGAAGCCGCTCTCAACGGAGCAAATAATAAAATATATAATGAAAAATCTAGACATATAAGTCTGGTGCATAATAAGATTGGAGAATTTCTCTATGGATGAGGAATCACATTGAACTATGTGAGGTCATTACAAAACTTGGTAGATCCACTCACTAGAGGCCCAGCTGGGGTTGGTCCAGGCCCAAACCATGTCCCTATAAGTCTCGCTCCTAGCCTGTAAAGCGCAGACCGGGCCGAAGGGACCCTAGGGATTTGGCTAGTTGGGTCGGATCTAGTGGAAATTAAGAAAGAACGCTTACAACCATAGCAAGAAGACAGGGCCAAGCTAAGCAACCATGGCCCTTAGCCTAGGCCTAGCCCTTGGAGTAACTTTTGTGGCCCTAGCCCAAGTCTTTCAAGGCATCTCGGCCCCTTGCAAGCCCTAAACATATTTGCCATTATCTTATTTAATGCAGACATCTTAAACTGTTGTAAAGAATCCTGAAATATATATTTGTCAACGACAAGATTCTCAAATGGGCATGAAGCACAGGAACAAGAACGTTGAAGTGTTGCCATGGATGAATGTCAATGGCTCAAGGCTTTGTAATCCGTTAATGCAAGTGCAAACATTAAATCCATATGAGAAAGTTTTATTGGAACTCTGATTTTTTTTCTCAAACTGTTCCATTGGCAACTTAGAGTGCCAGTGGTCTGGGCCGGGGCCTCAGGCTTTCGACAGCTGCGTTTAAGCCAAAATTTGGGCCTTTGGACAGAGCCCGATTTGGGTATTAACAAGCTTTATTTTTTTTCCTGGCTTGACCATATCCTATAGGCCCAGGGAGGCCCAAACACCCAAAAGTTATCCGGCTCATTTCAATCAATCTTATTTTTCTGGCATCTGAGAATTACATCCAAGGGGCCGTTTGGGTACCTGGAAATCTATTACATAACAATAAATTATAAGGAAATATGACATTTCTACTGTTTGGGTGTTTGGGTACCTGGAAATCTATTATATCACAATAGATTATAAGAAAATATGACATTTCTGTTTGGGTACACTTAATAATAGTAAGGAAATGGAAAGAGATTACGTCAGATTTCTACAAAAATCAGAAATTCCATTACGGGATGATAAATCTATTACGAAAGCGATGAGTAATTTTGGAAAAGCTTTCGGTTTCGGATTAAAAAAATCTTCTAACCCCTTTCTCTTCATAATAAGTAGGTATCCCCTTCTTAAACTCGTCCCCAAAGGCATGAGCTATCATATAAAAACAAAAATAGTAAAAATAAAAATCAATAATCAATGATAAATTACACGACACAATCATAATAAAAACTTTCACACAACATATTGTGATCCCTCCCCGAAGGCATGAGCTATCATATAAAAACAAAAAAAATAAAAATAAAAATCAGTAATCATTGATAAATTACACGACACAATCATAATAAAAACTTTCTCACAACATAATGTGATCCCTTCCTTTTTTTAAGTTGGTCCTCTGAAGGCATCAATGTCATATAAAAAAGAAAAATAATAAAAGTAAAAATCAGTAATCAATGATAAATTACATAACACAATCATAATAAAAAATTTCACACAACATAATCCTCATAAGAGATTACTAAAATCCCAATTCAAATAACATACCTACTCTCTTCTAATACCTCAAAATTTTATACTGCAATTACCAAACCTTATAGTTTACTAATCAAATTTCTTCCCATTTTTTAACTCGTACCGTATAGATTTTACCAAACCTTCTAATTTACTAATCAAATTTCTTCCCATTTTTTAACTCGTACACTACAGATTTTGAATTTAGTATCATAAATTTATTGTTTATTTAAAATTATATAGAAATACATTTGAAAGAGTTCAATAAAAAATAAATAAAAATAAGGCTTATCATAATAAAATCATGTTATTCCAACATATTGTTCCAATGACTTATCATGTTGAAACCATTAAAAATCTTTTTGGAATTGTGTGATGATGATTTTAATTCATTATTTTAGTGGAATTCTGTGACAAAAAAGAAAGAAATGATAATTTTACATTTTAGTGGAATTTTGTGACAAAAAGGAAAGAAATGATAGTTTATAGGCACGTGCTGGTAAAATATTAGTAATGCATTTCCTATATTTCTTCCAGACATAGCCAAACAATAGCAATGTATTTCCCAGGTTGCATCTAAATGCTACCAAACAGTAACAATCTATTTACAGGTAATGTATTACGCCAATAATATATTTCACAAACATTATATTTCCAGATATCCAAACGGCCACGTTTATGTATTCTCTTTCAATATCCTCCAACATCCTCTCATTTAATGTTCTCTTCACATTTGAAATATTTATTGTAATTTTAAAAATGTAAAAACATTGTAGACAATAAATTGATAAATATTTAAGAATGTAAAAGAAAAATGTGTTATTCCTTATAATTGTTGAATATTATAACAAATAAAATTCCGTTACTCCTCCCGAAAGTTTCAGCCCAAATTGAATGAGTAAACGTCTAGTGAGTGATTTACTTAATTTTCATTTTGACAAAAAATTATGTTATTAAAATGTGTATGTCCTTTCCAAATCTTCAACTTTATTGACTATTGGGAGGTTCTAGGAAAATAAAAATTTTATTTAACTATTTTTTAGGAATAGCTTGGTACCTTATCAGAGTGGGACTCTAGAAGTCATGTTGTGGGGCTTACCACGTATTCTCAATATTTTGGGCAAACGATAAATTATATGAAGGATCTTGCTATGAAATCAAATAGATACCACTTTTTGTTTTTGTCATATTCCTTGTTCATTGAATTTTTGTTAGGAATCACAAACAAAGAATTTGCCGTCTTTTTGTGAAAATTCAAGAAGAATTCGATCCAGGTTTTAGACTTCTTCCCAATGAGTTATTCTCATTCATTTTGATCCAAATTCATGTTGGGAAATTGTCAATAGTCTTGGGAATTAATCTTATCATTTCGTTTTCATGATTTGATTCTCTTATAGGTCTTATTCATTCATTGACTTGTCCTCTCTGACTAATTTTTATAATAGGAGCATCAAAATCAATATTGAAGAGTCTAAAGTGAGGACTTTAAACTTTCCTTTAATCCGTTTTATGAGTTGGTAGAGGGGTTAGGTTATATTAGGTGGACAGCCAACATAAAATTTTGTCAAAACTTATCTTATCAAAAATCAATACTAAAACATTGGCCAATGTTACATAGTCATTTTATTTCGTTTAGCTAAACTGCTATATGCTCACATTTCATTCATTGGAAGCACCTTTTTAACCTTGGAAATTAGTCAAAATGCACATAAGATAGTAACTATTTAATATTTTACCCATATTTTTTTATTTAATTTTAACAAAACCATCAAAATAGACATGAATAGTAAAAAATGGTAAAATGTTAAAAAGTGAGATGTAATTTGATAATTTTTCACAAACTATATAGGATCTATATGACGACCATTATCAACTAGCTGAACAGTGATGGGGAGAAAATTGGGCCATGCAATTCACTAAATGAAAGTACACAAGCGACGTACTTCCTCCAACTCTGTACAATTGATGGATGGTGATAATCACTTGCTCTTGAAGGTAATATGATCTTATGGAGCATCGACGCAAGCACATGCAGCTATTGGCTACTTTGTATGAGTTTGTCAAATGTACTCTTAGAAGAGCACACTTTACACTTACTCCCTTATGAACATCTAGTTGGGAAGACTTCTTTTTGAATTTTTCTTGTACGTACTTTAAAATTTCCTAATAAGTATTAAAAAAAAAAAAAAACTACCATCTTGAGTTCTTAAACACTCCTGACATGTTTGGTTTGTGTGAAAATAATTTCTGAAAAATATTTTCTCATGAAGAAAATCCTTCATATCGTTAGATGTGAGAGTATTTTCACAACAATTATTCCTTATGCATCTTTTCACACCAATTGGCAATTAATTAGTGTGAAAATATTCCCACACCTAACTACATGAGAATTTTTTTTACTTGAAAATATTTTCACATGAACCAAACATGCCCTTAGATTTGACAGTATATTTTTAAAGCACATGTAAGTGCATTGATTGTTTTTTTTTTCCCCCTTATTTGCTTCTTTGTTTATGAGGTTGCTTGCTAAGTTCAAGATGTTTATTGGGGCTTACCTTAAGGAACTCGCTCAGGCTTAGGTGGCCAATGTAACAGGACCTACATCTTGACATCTTGAGTTCCATTAACATTGCATCACAAGTGAATATTCAATTAGAAAAACAAAAGAGTTGTTATCGAATGGTGTGAATGCCTAAGTCTTTTAACCTAGGGTGAGGTTCGCATAAAATTACAGCTTTAAATTATCAAAGTAAGACATACCTCCAAACTTTGTCATAGGATGTAATTTAATGATTGAAAGTTTTTAGGATGGCACAAGAATCTATATTCATCTCTAATTATAAAATTTAAACTCCAAAAAATAGTTCCAATCAAGTAGATCTACAAACGTATAAAAATATTAAAAATAGACAGTCCAGATAATATGTTGTAAGACGACTATTTTTGGGACTTGAAATCTTTTTTTTTTTCGTTTCATATTAATATATCTCGATGAGGGGCCGTCACTTGGTGTAACAATAAAAAGCTCTGGTAGCCAGTACAAAAACAGTGGTTCGAGTCTTGAGAGCGGCCACTTTATGCATAAAAAGTCAAGCTCACCCCTCTCAAGATCCTTTGTTAGCGGGACCAGTACCACCTCACGGCTTTCTATCAATATATCTTATGTCAAGATGATCAAATAGTATTTTCCAATGGATTCTTGCTTTACACCTTTATTATACAATTCAAGGTGTGAACCTTAGAAAAACTTTTTCCTTTAACTAATATTATTATGTTTTCTTTATAAATCGTCTTCGAATAAATACCTAAAAAAGTATAATATGCTCCATTGGGTACAGGCTCAACAGACCAAAAGCCTATCCATGGGAATTTCTTGTACCTCAAATATCGGAGTTAGAACCTCCTCAACCTAGCGAACCATTCTCATAAAAGAACAAAAACAGAAGCATATGCATTCTATTTGTGCCCAAAAAATAATCTCTGATATTGAATAGAGACTGTCCAAAATTTGGAAGGTATAATTAAGTGTCAGAAACTTAAAATTTGATTCTTATTTCTCGTTTGGATAGGAGGAAAATAGGAATTTTGGATTTTTGAAATCCCATAAAATCTATGAATTTTCAGTATCAAGTATTTTTGGTCACCGATTTCTCAAATCTCTTGTTTAGATAAACTATATAAAATTCATGGATTCCTTATAATCATTTCCAAGTCCATTGTTTGGTAACAAAATTTGGTACAATTCTCTCTTTAAAACTTTAACATATTTTCTATCTTTAAAACTCAAAATTTGATATAGCCTTTCTCTAAAAATTTCAAGATAGCTTCTCCCTCTAAAATTTGATATGGTTTCTCTATAAAATTTTAATATATTTTTTCCCCAAAACATAAAATTTCAAATTGTTTCTCTAAAATTTTGAGATAGTTTATCTCTCTAAAATTTAAAATTATTTTTCTAAAAAATTTGAGATAGTTTCTCTCTCTATTTCAGGTGCTTTCTTACTAAAAAATTCAGAGCTTTCTCCCTCTAAAATTTAATGTAGTCTCTCTCTCTCTAAAATTCTAAGATACTCTCTCTCTAAAACTTAAATTTTGAGATAATTTCCCTCTCTAATAATTTTGAGATAGTTTCTTTCTCTAAAAATGTTTAGGTAGATTCTCTCTAAAATATAATATAGTTTTTCTATCAAATTTTAAGATACTTTCTCTCTCTAAAATTTAAAATTTGAGTTAGCTTCTCTCTAAATATTTTGATAGTTTCTCTCTCTAAAAAATTTTAGGTACTTTTTCTCTCTAAAATTTGATAGAGTTACCATGTTATATTTTTAAGATTCTTTCTCGCTGTAAAACTTAAAATTGGAGATAGTTTCTCTCTCCAAAAATTTGAGATAGTTTCTATCTAAAAATTTCAAGTACTTTGTCCATCTAAAATTCGATATAGTTTTTCTCTTTAAAATTTCAAGATACTTTCTCTCCCTAAAATATAAAATTTAAAATAGTTTCTCTCTCTAAAATTTTGAGATAATTTCTCTCTAAACAAATTTTGTTAGTTTCTCTCTCTAAAATTTGATACAATTTCTATCTCTAAAATTTTAATACATTTTCTCTCTCTAAAACTTAAAATTTGATATAGTTTCTCCAAAAATTTTGAGATATTTATCTCTCTATAAGTTTTAGGCAGTTTCTCTCTAAAATTTGATATAATATCTTTAAAATTTAACTATACTATCTCTCTAAAACTTAAGATTTGATATTGTGTCTCTCTCTAAAAAATTTAAATAGTTTCTATCTTTAAAAAGTTTTAAATGGTTTCTCTCTAAAATTTGATATGGTTCTTATCTTTAAAATTTTAATACATTTTCTCTCTCTAAAACTTAAAATTTGAGATAGTTTTTCTCTCTAAAAAAAATTGAGATAGTTTATATCTCTAAAAAATTTTAGGTACTCTCTCTAAAATTTGATATAGTTAATCCCTCTAAAATTGTAAGATGTTCTCTCTCTCTCAAACTTTAAATTTGAGATAGTTTCTCTCTTTTAAAATTGGGAAAAGTTTATATAGAGCCAAGGCTCTAAAGTCTAAAGAATCAAATTTGAGCCTACCACAAAATTTTCAGTAGAAATTGTTGTTTTGATGCCCAAATATCCTCAAACTGATCATCTCGATGTCAAGATGCGTGGACATGAGAAAAAAATGGGTGCCCAAATATCCTCAAACTGATCATCTCGACATCAAGATGCATGGACAAGAGAAAAAAATGGATTTCAAGTTTTGGAAATAGTGTATTTTATAACGCATTTTTAGACCGTCAATTTTCAAGATTTTCAAGTTTTCATAGATATGTTGATCTACACTATTTTTGAAGCTTTAAACTTTATAAATAAAGATAAAATATAGCTTAAGTCGATCACAAATATTTTCGGTATTGAAACTACATTTCTCGCACTATTTGAAGGTAGGCTGTAATTTGATTGTTTAGAGCCTCGGCTCTATACAAACTGCACCTTTTAAATTTTGGTATAATTTCTCTTTCTAAAAAATTTCAAGTACTTTCTCTCTCTAAAATTTGATATAGTTTTTTCTCTCTAAAACTTAAAATTTGAAATAATTTCTTTCTCAAAATATTTTGAGATAGTTTATCTCTTTAAATAAACTTAGGTACTTTCTCTCTCTAAAATTTAATATAGTTTTTCTCTCTCTCTAAAACTTTAGAATACTTTTTCTCTCTAAAAGTTAAAATTTGAGATTATTTGTCTCTAAATTTTTGTTTCTCTCTTTAACAATTTTTAACTACTTTTTAATTTTCATACCAAATGTGTCTTATGTTTCGGGTCGAGGGGCCAACGGATCCATGAAGCTTGAAAATTCAAAAAAAATTCCATAAAGCTTAGAAATTCAAAAAAACAAGTTTGGAGTGGAAATGAAATTATGGAAATATTTGGTGATTTTCAAGATTTTTAATTTCCATAAAATTCTAATATTCTAGTCATTGAGAAAACCCAGACAGTACATTTCATTAATATCCAAAATATAAAAATCCATGCTCCAAAATCCATGTGCCCAACTGGTTAGAATTCCAACCGGGTTAGAATACTCATTTGAAAATCTTACAGTGGATCCCAAAACTTTAGATTAAAAAATTACATTTGGTCTCTGAAAGTGTACGCGTGCAGTACGCTCCTACAAAAGCAATCCATAGTTTAAAAAAACAAAATTGCACTTTTACTCCCACATGTTCATACACTTTAAATGGTATTTGGCTGCTTGTTCAACTTTAACTTCTATTCGTAATTGAGAATGGGATTGGGATCGTGGATATAACATCACCTCAACGCAAGCAAAGAATAGCTCAAAAATAAAATAAAATAAAATAAAGTTTTGAGAGATTATCCTCTATATTTGGGTCAAAGGAGTCAACCCATCTTTCACAACATCAAACTTTTTATCACCAAATTTTTTTTTTTTGTTGACTTTTCCTTTTAAATACAACTGCAATAATAAAAAATATAAAATAAAACACACTCTTAATCACCAACCAATAATCTCTTGGTTGACTTTCTTCTTTAAATACAATTCTAATAATAAAAAATATAAAATAAAACACATTTATCTCTCTCTCTTATGGTTTTCTCCCTATAAAATAAAAAATAATTGAAAGATTTTGAGATATTATATTCTATATCTGAGTCAGCAAGGGAGTGTCACACCCCAAGAATTTACAATACTGATATTCCTGAGATGTGGCAGTCAAAACATATATATACATCTCTTTTTAGGACAAATTTACAATGACGAATTTTTAAAAAGTAACAAAAGAAAGTTTAAGCACAACTTCAATATCTTCTAAGGTTGATCTTGACTAGCACTCAAAATGAATCCGCAGTTATCCTGAAAAAATGTTTACCATAGTTTGATGAGTTTGGCTACTCAGTAAGTGATCATCATAATCCTAAAAATAATCATGATTGAAAGATATCAATATTTTCCAAAATGAGATCTATTAACAGAAATGCATCAACAGTTTTACTTTCAATAAATGCATAATTAAGTATAATCCGAATAATTGAAATGCTTATAACACTTTTAACGGCAGTGCATAATTCAAAGGATTTCACAAAATACCCTACTGGCGTCCCAAGTAGGTCACCTATATACCCCATCAGCGTACTGATGGATTCACTTAATCCCTATCGGCGTCCCAGATAGATCCACTTAATCCCTGCAGGTCCACTTATACCTCACCGGCGAACCGGATGAGTCCACTTAATCCCTACCGGCGTCCCAGATAGGTCCACTTATACCTCACCGGCGAACCGGATGAGTCCACTTGCATACTTAAATTATTTCTAAATCTCTTTAAACATTCGAAAGCAGCAATATCATGTACTCAACATATCACTGAAATCATTAATATGAATTTCACTTAAACCATTAATAACAGTCACTCTCTATAACATTTCAAAAATAATCAATCAAATATTTTGGGCTCAAATTTAGAAACGTAGCAGTTTGTAAAAGCATTCTAGCATAATTGCCAATTTAATATGTATAAAAAAAACTCTTATAGAAATTCAAGAATACGGAATTATCACAATTTATGGGATATCAATCCACAAATAAACATTTCACAACAATACTATAATCAATTGTAAAAATATCAATTTTTAAATAATAAGGCAGTCATTTGCACATGAATTTTACAACGTCTAAATATTCAAAACAGTAGAAAGAAATATCACAATTTTACTAAAAGCAGAAATATCACATTTATTTCTAATAATTTGATAGTATCTAAAATTTCTAACAATAGCCAAGAAAAATAAATAAATTTATTTTTCTAAGAATTTACAGCATTTAAAATTTCTAACATAGATAAAATATCACAATTTTTATTAAAAAGATTATTTTTCAAGATAATGAGGTCGTGTACGCATAAAATTTATCGCACCTAAAATTCATGATAATAAGCACAAATAATTATTTCATTTTATTTTTAAAAAGAATGGATTATTTTTCGAGACAATGAGGTCACTTACACATAAAACTGATAAAATAAAGATCCTAGACGGAAATATCACTATTTATTAAAAATAGACTATTTTTCAGGAAAACGATGTCACTTACCCACAAATATTTGAGAGGGAGCTTCCGATAAAAAATTCGGTTCGAGAAAGGAGTTCACTGTGTTTCGACCAGAGAGAGATCTCAAAATTTTTTAGGGTGGGAGTGCTCACCTCCCCTATTTAAATTCTTATAACGTATTATTATATTATTTTATTAAGCTCTACCTCATACCTGAGGTGTCACGTTAAGAGTCTGTTTTTAACATATGAAAACCACGTCCACTAAAGGACGTGGCAAGCCGCAAGCAAAAGTTTAAACTAAGTAAAAACTTTTGAAAATAGTGATGGTCCCCAAGGACCATCATACTCAAACAGACCATCACCTATTTAAAAGTATCTTTTCTCTTTTTTTTTCTCTTTTTTTTTTTTTTTAAAAAAAAATTTTAAGATTGTTACAGGGAGTCTACCCAAGATATTTTTATAAGATCCAATTTTTTATCGCCAATAATCAAAATTTTTATAACAATAATTTATTTGTTGCCTTTCCCTTTTAAATACAACTTCTAGAATAAAAAATATAAAATAAAACGCTCTTAATCACCAACCAATAGTCTCTCTAATGACTTTCCACTTTAAATACAATTCTAATAATATAAAATATAAAATAAAATACATTTATCTTTCTCTCCTATAGTTTTCTCCCTATAAAATAAAAAATAATTGAAAATTTATACCCTCTCTCCCAAGATCTTTTAACAAAAACAAACTCTTTAATCTCTTTATTGAATTTTCCCTTTAAATTCAAATGTAATAACGAAAAATACAAAATAAAACAAATGTATCGCTCTCTTGTGGTTTTCTCCCTATTTTCTCTCTTTTCACGTCAATCTTTAATTCTCCCTTTCTTCTAAAATAAATCTCCCCAAATCTCTACCAAATAATATCTTAGCTTCTCCACCTCAAATGTAATAACGAAAAATACAAAATAAAACAAATGTATCTCTCTCTTGTGGTTTTCTCCCTATTTTCTCTCTTTTCACGTCAATCTTTAATTCTCCCTTTCTTCTAAAATAAATCTCCCCAAATCTCTACCAAATAATATCTTAGCTTCTCCACCACCTCCTCCCATATCTTTAGCAAATTGATCTGCTCCCCATAAACAAAACAAAAAACAAAATAAGCAACGTGAAATTCTAAATGAAATTGTAAACTAAATGTCTTTCATACCTCTAAAATCTCTACAACAAAAAAAATACAAAAATAACCCTAAATCTCTATAACAAAAAAAATACAAAAATAACCCTAAACAAAATAAGAACCCAACCTAAATATAAAAATATATCAATATTAAAATTAGAAAATTAAAAATTAAAAAACCTTCATCACTCATCATCCCCATGGAATTACCCAAAATAATAATAATAATAATAATAAATCTTTCCCTACTTTACTGAATTTTTTGTTTTACTATTCCTTTATTGGCTGACTAACTTCCAATTTTATAGCTAGCCAAAACCCACCATCTTTTCAACTTCTTACTATTCCTTTATTGGCTGACTAACTTCCAAATATGCTCAAGTTTATAGTTAGCCAAAACCCACCTTCTCTTCAATTTCAAACAAGGTGAAGCTGCCTACCTACATCCTTTTACAAACTTACTGAGGGAGTTAGTCATATTAGAATTTAATACTAATAGTCATATTGCAAATGGTGGTTAATAAGGTCAAGGGATTCTTAAAAATTCAAAAAGAGAATAGGTCAAAAAAATACCAATGTTTCCAAGATCGCCTCAAGGTATTCTCCCATTTACTCGGCCGAGTTATATGCAACCATCATAAAATATAAAAATTTCGTAAAAAATTTAAAATAAAAAATATGCTAACTCGGCCGAGTTACATACAACCATCATAAAATATAAAAATTTAGTAAAAAATATAAAAATTTAGTAAAAAATTTCAAATAAAAAATATTAAAATAATTAATCGAAAGCATTAGTAGGCTAAATAAGATAAAACAAATCAATGGAAGTAGATTGTAGAAAAACTCATTTTACACCTTGAATATTTCAAAAAAATTAAAAAATATAAAAATTCACAAATCATCCTAAAAAAAAAATTGTAACCGATACATTGTTGTTTTCCATATAAGGCTAAAGAAGATGCAGAATATCAATGGAAGTAGATTATTGAAAAACTTATTTTATACCTTGAATATTTCAAAAAACTTTACAAATATATAAAAATTCATAAATCATCTTAAATGATATCAAAATCTTTTAAAATTTTTTTTCACCGATACATTATTGTTTTCCAATTTTTTATGAGGCTAAAGAAGATGAAGAATAACAACGGAAGTAGATTATTGAAAAACTTGTTTTATACCTCAAATATTTCAAAAAATTAAAAAAACAAAAAAATTATAAATCATCTTAAAAACTTTGAAAATCATCTAAAAAAATATTTCTAACTAAGACATTGTTTTATTTTTTTTCTTTTTTCTTTTTTTTTTCTTTTTTTTTTTTTTTTGTTGGGGAAGAGAGAGAGAGAGTAAAGAATGCCATAACAATTTATTTAGAGGGTAAGGTGGGTTACAAATTGAATACACAGTGAATGAACCTCTAAGCCTTGGACCCAAATTCTATCAACTCTAACACAAACTTTTCTCTCCAATCAACTTATCGAAACATTACTCCTCAACATCATGTTCTTGAACTCCTGAAAATCCAAACGACCATCTGAATTCTCATCAAACTTCTGTATCATCCTCTTGAAATCCCCCTCCCTCCCCTCCCACAACCCAAGTCTCGAGAGCACTGTCTCCACCTCCTCGCTCGATATGAAACCGTCTCGATCCATGTCGAAGACATTGAATGCCTCCTTCAAATCACCGTCCTCATCGTCGGCTGCAACACTTTGATGTCTGAATCGCTCAGTGTTCGTTATCGATCGACAGAATTCGACGAATCCCTCAAAGTCCAATCTCTCGGATTCGACAATGGCCTTCAGTTCATCTACCCTGATGTCAATGCCACCCCTGCTCAACACCCTGGAAATCGCTTCCACGCTTACTTCCCCAGCCATGTCTTGTTCACACATCTCAAAAATCTTTTGGAGCTCATGAAATTCAAGAACACACATCTTGAAGAACTTTAGCAATAAACCCTTAACCATTTATGATTGCAGAGTGCTGCCAAATCTTTCTTTCGGGATGACTGACCCATATATATGGTTTCTATAGAGAGAAACTCGTAAAAGAAAAGTATGTGATAGATATTATAGGCGTGAAGGTGCAACGAAGTTTCCTTTACGATGACATTAGAATTGTTGATAAAGATCAGAGGACTTCAAGCAATTGGCCTGATTCTCACCGGTTTTGTGGTCATTCGGTGTCCCTTAGGCCAACTGCGGGTTCACCAATGCATCCATCGAAAATGACTTAGATGACCACACCTCCAAAAATAACGACAATGAAAAGGATATATACTTAAAATGTATGAATATGAAAGTAAAAAAATTAATTAATTAATTGAAACCGTCAATCTTCCAACACATTATTTGGACCATCTATTTTCAATATTTTTATATGTTCATACATCTATTTGATTTTAGCCATTCTTGAAATTTAAGATTTCATAATTAGATATGAAAATAAATTTTGAGATAATTCTAAAAATATTTTACACTAAAATTACCTGTTATGATAGAATTTGGAAATACGCTTTAATTGGATTGATTAAAGTCGCAACCTTATAGAAACCGCACCCTTTAAGTATAAAGTTTATGGACCATTGATATTTTCCTTAGTTACTTATATTACCACACATCCATAAAGAAGGCAATGATAAAGATATGCACGATAATAAAAACATATTTAAAAGCATAAATTTGAGTGGACCATTGATATTTTCCTTGTTTATTTGTGTCACATTGAACAGTATTCACTACTTTTTGTGGTCCTTCTCAGTTTAATAAAAATTTTGATAATTATTTTGGCATCTACAATTCAACAACACGTGGCTTCTCCCCAAAGATTAAGCAAATAAAAGAATGACACGTTCAATGTTCTAGATGGTACGAATCTTGTACGGCTCGGAACAAAATTAGGAAGCTTCAAAGAAGCCAAGTAGAAATTAAAAGCATGCAGACCGCTTCAATATGCATGACGAACGTTCATGGATGTGTAAAATGCTACGTTCTTCTATAATTTGTCATTCAGTTGATCCCTACGGTACCTGTCGCAACGGGTCCGGCCACCGACCCGGACATGAAGTCATATGACCTAGATCACGACCCAAAAGTATCATATGGGATCCAGGCCCACCTGGACCCGACTCAAAAATTAGAGGGTGCGGTTTCAACTTTAAACAATCCAATTAAGACGTACCTTAAAATTTTATCATGTAATTTTGTTGTAAAAAATTGTTAGTATTATCTTAAAATCTATTTTCATATCTAATTAGAAATTTTTAAAATCCAAAAATGGTTAAAATCAAGTAGGTCTATAAATATATGAAAATCTTGAAAATGAACGGTCTAGAAAATATGTTGCAAAATGTACTATTTCTAGGACTCAAAAACAACTCGATGTCAAGAAGATCGATTGGAGGGTTTTTTCAATATTAAAACAACATTTTTGATAGATTTTTTAGGTGCATATGTGATTCTACATTTTAAGGTTGCAACTTTATTAAAACTTTTCTCAAAATTAAAATACATATGTATTTAACTATATTTAATTATTTATTATAAATTAGGACCTAAAAATATATATGGTGGGACACACATACCTATACGAAAATAATATTTGGGTCTAATATTTGGAGTCGGATGACGTAATTGAACTAATTTTTGTTACTCACAGGAAAAATTATAAAATGATTCAAAAAAGTTGTTAGGGATGTTATATATAAATATGACAATTCAACTAATTTTTGTTACTCACCGGTTTTCTTGCAATCAAAAGATTAGGGTAAATTAGAATCCCTGTTTTATATCCATATGATATCAAATTCTTTACTTCCCTCGAAAACTTGCTCTCCGCCTCCTTTGCCGTTATACGATTTTCCCGATGAGAGAGTTTGCGTACTTTTATGAGAACCATTATTTATGTTGGACAAAACAAAAAGAAAAAATATAAAATGGGATAATTTTGAGTGGAAATTACCATAAGGTCGGTCAACTTATTTTTTTATATTTTTTTTAAAAATTACTCATTGATATGAGGATGTCCTTCTCTTTTAATTGATTTTTAATATTTTTTTTTTAGATTTATTGTTCTAGTGTGAGGTTGGACAAAACAAAAAGAAAAAAAATAAAATGGACTAATTTTGAGTGAAAATTACCAGAAGGTCGGTCAACCTGTTTTTTTCTATTTTTTAAAAATATTGCCCATCGGTATGAAGATGTCATTCTCTTTCAGTTGATTTTTAATAGTTTTTTTTAGATTTATTGTTCTAGTGTGAGGTTGGTCAACCTGTGTTTTTATATTTTTCAAAATTGCCTTTCGATCTGATGATGTCACTCTCTGTCGGTCAGTTTTTAATATTTTTTTTAGATTTAGTGCTCTAGTGTGATTGGAAGTGCCTAGTCCATAAGGTAGTATGAGGTTAGCATCCTCGGACTACCTTATTGAGGATGTGAACCTTGAGTGGTAGTGCCTAGTCCATAAGGCACTACAAGGTTAGCATCCTTGGACCGCCTTATTACTTAGCAAACAAATGAGCTAATGTGATATGAGGATGCAAACCTCATACCACCCTGAAGAGCACTAGAGAAGGTTGTCATGAATGGGCAGCTCGGACCTCATTTGAAGGCTTAACTATGGGCAGCTAGGACCGCATCTGAATGCTTAACGATGAGGATGCGAACCTCGGACCACCCTAAAGAGCACCAAAGAAGGTCGTTAGAGAATGGCTACTCAGACCACATCTAAATGCTTAACAAATGTTGAGTCGATCCTTATGGTCCAAGGATGCCAACCTCAAACAACTTTGACGATCTAAATGCTTAACAAATGTTCAGTCGATCCTTATGGTCCAAAGATGGCAACCTCGGACCACTTTTGACGAGCACCACAACTGGCGGTCCAATGATGCTAGCATCTGACTAACTAGGCATTGCCCCAAATATCAGGGCACAACTCTACTATCGAAATAACTAATAAAAAATAAAATAAAATATTGATGATGGTATTTTGAACTAACGGGCAATTTAAAAACAAAAACCCTCACGTTGACTGACCTTCCGTATCTTTTGATTTAAAGTTCTTTTCAACTTAAGTTTTTGCTGTTATGTTCATTCTCTCCTCATGTGCTTGAAGGAAGAGAGGCCGTTAGATGATTCAAAGATATTTAAAAATTTTTGATTTCTCAATTGCATCAACAACATGATTAGATTTGGGAGTAAGCCTTCTGAAAACTTCTTCAACAACCTTTTGATTGTTAATGTTTCATTAATATGTTTAACTTGATAACTCTTGTGAAGAAATCTTGAATAAATTCAAACCTTTTCATCGACAGTGTCTTAAATTAATGGTGAGAAGTTTGCATTTTCATAGTTTTTGCCTGGCATAATCATAAGTATTCTTTGCAGAGCAGCTAAACCCAATTAGTTAGGGAAAAGGTTTTGACGATGAAAAATATTTATTAAAAAATACTAACATAACTAGCACTGGCAGTTGTTGCTTGTATACATTCTTTTAATAACCCTCATCTTCCTTTACTAGAAGCCTAGCCAGTGTCAAATCAGGGTCAGATTAGGGGCGACAATGGATCTGGATCCGATCTAGGACCTGTGGGTAGACCCAATCCAAATCCTGGTATGAGTACAAAAATTGGACCCATTGGATTGGGTCCGGGTCCAAATCATCTTAAAAGCTTCCAAAATCATCTAAAAACATTTCTTACCCGCATATTGTGGTTTTCCAATTTTTTATATTTTTCACTTGTTTTTAATAGATATTTTTGTTGGGGAATAGGGAGGGGGTGAGGGAGAGAGTATAACTAATAAAAAGTGCAATCACAACGGGGGAGAGAGTATAAAGGATGCAATAACGGTCTATTTGGAGAGAGAGAGCAAGACTAGAGGGATAGAGAGAGAGTATAAAGAATGCAATAACAGTGAATTTAGAGAGAGAGAGGGAGGGAAAGAGAGAGTATAAAGAATGCAGTAACAGACTATTTCGAGAGAGAATAGAGAATGCAATAACAGTCTATTTGGCAGGTAAAGTGGGATGCAAATTGAAAACAGTGTATGAAACTCACACAAATGGACCCAAACTCCATCAAACTCTCACACAAACTTTTCTCTCCAATCTTCCTCTTTTTTTCTTTTCTTTCTTTTTTTCCTTTTTTTTTTTTTTTTTTTTGGTAAATCAATGGAAGAGAAAGCCCTAACCGTCTTTCATTAATTTAAGAAAACAAAAGTAACATATTTATGTTACAACCCTATAATATATCCCTATTACAACCCTAAAATATAACCCTATAAGGTAGTTGCTTCTTAAATAACAAAATAGACCCAACTGATGCTCTCCTTAAATAAGGAAATAGACCCAACTGATGCTCTCCTACCGTCAGCAACCATTGCTAATAGCCATGGAGCACGACATCGATTTTGATGTCAGAACTCGTACGGTAATTATATGCAATCGTCTAACCGTCATGGAACACAACATGGTTAGGCAATTATCTGCGATCGTCTAACCATCATCGACATCGATTCTAAATGACATTCACAAGCAGATTCAAAAGCCTAGGATGCAGCAACCCTCATCATCATATTCTTGAACTCTTGAAAATCCAAACGCCCATCTAAATTCTCATCAAACTTGTGTATCATCCTCTTCCGATCCTTCTCCTCCTTCACCTCCCACAACCCAAGTCTCGACAGCACTGTCTCCACCTCCTCACTCGATATGAACCCGTCTCGATCCATGTCGAAGACATTGAAGGCCTCCTTCAAATCACCCTCCTCGTCTTCGGCTGGGACACTTTCATGTCTGAGGTTCTCCGTGCTCGCTATCGATCGACAAAATGCGACGAACCCCTCAAAGTCCAATTTCTCGGATCCGACAATGGCCTTCAGTTCATCTTCTCTGATGTCAATGCCACCCCTGCTCAACACCCTGCAAATCTCTTCCACTCTTACTTGCCCAGCCATGTCTTGCTCAAACATCTCAAAAATCTTTTGGAGCTCAGGTAATTCAAGAATACACATTTTGATGGACTTTAACAATAAACCCTTGACCTTTTATGATTGCAAAGTGCTACCAAATCTTTCTATGGGTATGAAATCATCTATACTGATACATATATATCTGGTTTCTAGAGAGAGAGTTTGTAGAGAGAAACTCAGTATGCGATGAGAGTAAAGGTATGGATGGTGCAACGAAGTTTCCTGTAAGATGACGTGGAATTTTTTATAAAGATGGGAGGACTTAAAACGCTGATTATCAGCGGTTTTGTGGTCCATCGGTGTTCCTAGGGCGAGTACGGGTTCACCAAAACATTAGGGGAGGCATTGGGCTTGTGGCCCGGCCTGGTCAGCTTGGCCCTAAATAACTAAGCATGGGTCTTTACTTTTTTCATCTCTTTTGTATTGTATTTCTTTAATTTTACGAGGCCCGCCCCAGGCCTAGGCAGAGGAGTAGGCCCGAGCTACGGCCGGCCCAGTCCATTGCAAAACATCCATCGAAAATGACTTATGTGGCCACACCTCCATAGGGATGACAATGACAAGCATATACACGTTTATAAAAAAATATTTAAAAATATAAATTTTGGTGGATCATTGATATTTTCCTTGGTCGGTTCCATTGTTGTACAGCGTTCACTACTTTTTGTGGTCCTTTTCAATTTAATCAAAAATTTGATAATTATTTTGGCATCTACAATTTTTTGACAAATGGCATCACAGTTCAGCCACACGTCGCTTCTCTTTTGACCAGGGGAATAAAACAACGTGGAATGTTCGAGAATCGTACAGATTGTGCACGGCTGCAAACAAAATAACGAAGTTTGAAGAAGCCAAGTAGAGACTATCTTCTTTGATGCAATGAAACCGATTGCATATTCATAGATGCGTAAAATGGTACCTTTTTTGGTAAATTTGTCCTTTGGTTGACCCTTACTTGTAGGAGTGGCAAGGGGTTGGCCGAACCAAAAAATTAAAATATACCAATATATTTAAATAAATCTAGCCCCTAGGGGTGGCCCGGATACGAACCCAACCGGGTCTGATTGGACCCAGGCTAGAACTTGAATGGCGTTCAAGTTCAAGATTTAGACCCGGACCGGACCGTCAGGTCCAATTTTTTGACCTATACCCTGACTTAAGTCCGATCTACCCTTGGGGTGTCATGTCGGATCTGGATCCATTGCTACCCCCACCCCCTTTAAAAGGGCAAGGAGATGAAAACATTTTTCAAAGCATGTATAGTATGTTACCCCATCGGTTAAAAAACTTATTGAGGAAACATTTTTTTTTTTTTTATTTGTTAACACCTTAGAATCACTAGATAATTATTCTAAAAAAAAATTGAAATTTGAATTTTCTATCATCAACATCTCATCCTCTAAAAATTGGAAAGCTTCCATACAAATTCGAGATATTATTTTATTTCAAGTCTATAGAGGGTGCAAATAGGAATCTGATGTTAATCTATATTTTAAAGAGGTTATATCCCCAAATTTTGGGGATCTAAGAAGAGACGACAGAAAGAGAAAGTGGTTAAAATTAGAGTTTTCTAACATCTAGATCTTACTCTCTCAAAATTGGATAGCTTCTATTCAAATTTGAGACTTTTTTGTTTTCTTTCAAGTGCTTAGAGGGTGCTAATACATATCCTGCAAATTTGGGGGGTTCTAAGACTAATCCCAGGTGATGAGGGAGTAAATGGACTGTCTAGTCTGGAGGAAGTGGAATATCCTAAAAAATCCAGGAGCAAAGAGTGCTTTGAAGCTCGAAAATTCTCTCCAAAAACTATGAAATTGAAGTAAGGTTGGAATTAGATATTATAAAAGTAAGGTGCACCTCAAAAATTCTCTTTAAAACTACGAACTTCAAAATTTTTTATGGAGACACTAACTCAAAATTTTTGGGTAGAAATTATTTTAAATTTTAAATTTTTAGAGAGAAAAACTATCTTAAGTTTTAGTGAGAGAAACTATCTCAGATTTAAAGGTTTTAGATAGTGAAACTATCTCAAAATTTTTAGAGAGAGAAACTAGAGAGAGAATCATGGGTTTATACATTAAGAGTATTTTTGTCCAAAAGAAAGTTATTTTCGATGGCTGTAAAAATAAATAGCAATTGGTTGTGTGAATTAAAAAATACTTGGGAGCTTATGCCTAGAAAGTATGGCCTAGGGAAGCATGCATAACTTTCTTTTGTCTATGATCAAAATAAAAATATTTTGTCTATGATCAAAATAAAAATAAAGAAAGTATATAATGAGACTATTTACTTTTAGTACAACGTAGTCACAATTAATCTTGACTATTGGATATTAAATTAGATTGCTGCTTTTATTTCATTAACCAAACTCAAAGTTCAAAAAAAAAAAATTGGACTTCGTAACACACCCAAGCTATCATATTTCATATCAAATGGTTATAAATAATTATGACCTCCTTGTAGCAAAGTCAAATAGTCTCATTGCATACAATCCCATAAAAATATGCAGCTATTATAGATATTAATATTTTACCGGCATTTAGAAACCTAGATGGGGTGGCCGGTCTGAGTCGGATGAGTTGACTCGGCACGGGCAACTTAAAAGAGAGGGAGAAAGCAAAAGAAAACACTCGATAAAAAAATCATAAAAAATTTATTAAAAAAATGATTCAAAAAGTATTGTTAAGGATTCTATAGATAAACATGACAATTGAGGGCCAATTGGGTACCTGTATTCTCGTAATGGATTACAAGGAAATTTGTTATTTCTTGCGTTTGGGTACAAATATAGTATACATGAAATGGAAATGTAACTCCTAATATTGTTCCAAAAATAGTGGAATTGATTACACGTCTAGAGGCTAAGAAATCGATTGCATAGCCGTGCCGGACCTCCCCTAATCATAAAATCATCTTCATTCACTTGCGGTCCTCTTAAAAACACCCTTCCTTTCTTGTTTCGCTTAAAAACATCCTTCCTTTCTCATAAATACATTGGGTTCTTTTGTTTCAATGACTGGCATTTTGGCCATTTTGGGGATTTCTATTGGGTTTAAAGTCCTCTCAATTTCAACAAGGGTGGATGAAATAACTAAGTGGGTCATCGACAATGCTTTATGCTCAGTTTTGTTCAAGAAGAGTATGGATTGGGATTGTAGGAGCAGTAATGGATTCGAACCCAAACCCAGACCCAACCCGGGACTTGACTTGGGTATAGGTATGGGTCAAGAATTGGACCCAGCTGGTCAGGTCTGGATCCAAATATTGGACCCGAACACTATTCTAGTCCGGGTTTGGGTCTATGCGGACCCAACCCAGACCCGACCCAAATAGTGTTATTATATAATATTTAATATATAATAGTTAATAATATTTAAATAAATATAACTATATATTTTTAGTCAAGATTTACATAATACATGTGTATATTTACTATAACATTTAAATATATTTATTTTTATTTTTTTTTGGGTTGGGTCTAATCAAGTCCAGTCAGATCCAGGTCCCATTTTTTTTTTTTCAGGTCTAGTTGTGGTCCAGCCGGACCCTAACGCGACCCGTTGCCACCCCTATGGGATTTGTCCCGGAATACTTTGGTTTAGTTTCAATTGTTATTTTATCTTAAAAGAGAAAAAATATAAAGAATTGTACAAAACAAATCGTAATATTACAGGTAAAAGTCATGCAATATTTGCAAGTCCAAATTTCTTCTAGATGCAGCCAAACAGCAGCACCGTACTTCACAGGACGTACCCAGATGCTACCCAAAGGACAATAATTCATTTTCAAGTAATGTATTACTCCAGTAACGTATTACGTTAATAATGTATAATGTATTTCACATATAATATATTTTCAAATACCAAAACGGCCCTTGAACTAATTTTTGTTACTTACCAGATTCCTTGTAATTACAGGATGCAGTTGGCATACGGATGATCTGTAGCTGTAGAGGTAAGGTGCACCTTCAAATTTTATCATAGTATATAATTTTGATGTAAAATGTTCTTAGGATTATCTCAAAATATATTTTTATATCTAATTATAAAATTTTAAATTTCAAAAATAGTTAAAATGAAGTAGATCTATAAACATATGAAAATCTTGAAAATGGATGGTGTAGATAATATGTTGTAAAATGCACTATTTCTAAGACTTAAAATCTTTTTATTTTTTATGGGCATACATCTCGATGTCGAGATGATCAATCAAAGGGTTTTTCAACATTAAAATTACTTTTTCCGATGGATTTTTGAAGTGCATCCGTAGTTCTACATTATAAGGTTGCATCCTTATGTTATCCGTAAATCCACAATCTGGTCTTGGTTGTCTATTAATAGAAAAGGTTGGGGTATTTCTAAGATGGATGTGATGGCCAATTTGTAATTTGTTCTCTCTTGGTTCGTGTATTTCGAGACCAAGATGGATTTGGATGGCGCCATGTCCAGATAACTTTAAGGTAAACTTTGATAGAAGCTCTTTAGGTAACCAGGGTCCCGTTGGAATTGGGAGAGTTTTGTGAGATTGGTGTGGTAATGTTCTCTTCTCCTTGCCAGACCAATTGGAAGTGCTTCAACTAACTTCGCAAAGATGAGTACTTTTCTATGTGGTTTGAAGATTTTCTCCAAGAAAAATTTGGGGGCCTGCTGCATGATAGAGGGTGACTCCATAAATGTCATTAGATGATGTTGTATGGAACAAAAAATCCCTAAAGAACTTCGACCCTTATGGTTGCAAGTGATGGATTTGGCTCCTTTTGCTGTGGTGTCTTTTACCAATGTTTACATGGAAGCTAATGGGGCAGCTAACCTTCTTGCTAAAGAGGGTACTTCTTGTTCTTTTGTTATTGTTTCTCACGATGTAATTTCTTTTGAATAATTTCTAATAATATTAATGATCTTAGTTAAAAAAAAAAAGAAAAAAAAAAAAAGGTTGTAACCTTATGTAAACTTTTTCGTCAAAAGATTGGGGTAAATAAGAATCCCTATTTTATACCAATAATACTTTTCAATGCGACGATCTTTTGCACTTAATTGCGTTGTAGGAATTCACGATTGGAATGATGCTAATTTCATCCAATCAAATTTGTTGCTTCCCTCGAAAAGCTTGCTCTCCGCCTCTGCCTTTATACGTTTTTCCCTATGCGAGGGTTTACGTAACTTTACTAGAACCATTATTTACGTATGGACATAATAAAAAATAAAATAATAAAAAATAAAAAAAGAAAGAAAGGAGAATATGAAATGGACTAATTTTGAGTAAAAATTATGCCGAAAGTCGGTCAACTGTTTTTTTTTCTTAAATTGCTTATCGGTTTGAGACAGCCATCTTAAGACCGTTTTTTAATAGATTTTTTTAGATTTTTTTGTTAGTAGAGCAGTACCTAGTGTGAGGGGCAGTCCCTAATCTAGAGGTTGACATCCTCGAACTGCCTTATTTTTAGCAAACAAATGAGCTAATGTACGGTCTGAGGATGTCAACTTCAGACCGTCTTATTTCTTAGCAAATAAATGAGCTAGTACGTCCAAAGATGCCAACATCGGGCTACACTTAAGAGCACCAGAGAAGGCGGTCTGAGAATAGGTAGCTCGGACCGTATTAATGATTAAAAAATGTTAAGTCAATTTTTGTAGTCTGAGGATGCCAACCTTAGACTGATTTAAAGAGCACCACAAAAGGCGGTCTGATAATACTAACATCGGGCTGATTGGGCACTACCCCAAACATTAAGGCACAACCGAGGTATAAGAAAAGCTAAAAAATTAAAAATTAAAATGGGTCCGAAGATGGTATTCTCGAACAGAGGGCCAATTTTGAAAAATATAAAAAAACCTCAGGTTGACCAACCTTTCGTGTAATTTTAACCCAAAATTGACTCATTTTGTATTTTAGGAAAAAAAAATGTGTCTGTAATTCACTCTTTGATTTAAAGGCCTTTTCAACTTAATATTTGGCTGTTCTAGTCATTAATTTCATTCTTTCCTCACTGCTTGAAGAGAGTCCATTAGATGAATCAAACATTGTTATAATTTTGGATTTCCCAATTGCAGCAACAACATGATTAGATTTGGGAAACAACCTTTTGATTGTTAATATTTCGTTAAGATGTTTAACTTGATAACGTTTATTAAGAAATCTTGAATCGATGCAAAACTTTTCATCAACAGAGTCTTAAAATTAATGATGGGGAGTTTGCATTTTTTTAGTTTTTACTTGACGTAATTATTAGTATTCATCGCAAAGCAGCCGATCCTAATTAGTAGAGAAAAGACTTTGACAATGATGATGATTCATCTCAAAGCAAGTAACATTCTTTGATGTTTTGCTGCCATTCTTCTTTGGAATATGGTTTCATCCATAGCCTATTGAATGTAGAATAAAGCCTTGGCATCCTTCTATCTGTTTGCTCCAACTAGGGTTGCAGTAAGTCTTCCTTCTTGATTGCCATACTTGGCATATGCATTCTCACATAATTCCCGATCGATAGACAATGCTTTTTCATTTTACTGCACCAAATTTGATAGTTCTTTGAAAAAGGGAACCATTTATTGAGAAATTCTCACAACACTACTAGCACTGACAGATTTTGTTTTTGTAGATTCTCCTAATTCCCCTCTTCTTGAATCACCTTAAGCCTAGACTATGCCAAATCAGGTCAGATTAGGGGTGGCAATGGACCCGTACCCAATCTTGGATCCAATGGGTAGACCCGATCCGGGTTTGGGTCCAAAAATTGGACCCCGCAGGTTGGGTCCAGGTCCAGTAATATTTTTCAGATCCCAATATATGAAATATATTTAAATATAATTAAATATTTTAATATTTTAATTTTTGGGTCAGATCCGATCGGGTCTAGGTCCGAGTCTGGGTTTGGGTCTAGCCGGACCCGGACTCGACCCGACTGTTGCCACCCCGAAGTCGAATACTAATCATGTTGGGTTTTATGTAGATGTGGAGAAAGAAGGCAAGAATGAAAGCAAGAAAAACTAACAAAAGGTTGAACTATAAAACTTGTATTCACTAGACTTTCTATGTTGCAATTACAACATCACATGCACACTTTGGGCTGCTATCACACCCTCCTAAAATAGAGGTTTATAAAACTGAAAGAGAAGTGGATTATATCCCACTTACAACAACTTGACTACCACTTCAAGATATGCTTGGCTCCCACTTATAATAACCTAAAAACCTACTAAAGAGAACAATTACTTAAAAGCAGCGTTTAAAAAAACGCCGAGTCGGTTCGACTCGGGAATCGCCATGGAGGGATTGAATCGCTGTAAAAAAAGGGAATCGTCGGGTTCTAAAGAGAACCGGACGATTCTGCACAGTGACTCGCCAATTCTCTGTACGGAATCAGCGAGTCCCGTGAAGAACACGGGTTGCACAGTGTTCTTCATGGGATTCTTCGAAATTTGTCATTTTTTAATCATTTTTTTTGTTTTTTTTGACATGTTATCTAATTTGCAGGCTGTAAACAGCTTTATTCAGCATTTACACAGATTAAATGGTTGAAAATTTTGGTGTTTTTGGATCACGAAACATGCATTTTTAGGGTTTCCGCCTTTCCTTGTGTTTCATGCCAAATAGGGCATGAATCTTTCAAAATTTGTAGGCATTTTGATCGTAAAGTTGTGCATCAAAACCTTATATCACTAATTTGTGATAATCGTTGAGAAAAAAAGGGTTTTTTGGCGATTAAAGGCTCCGGTTGACAAAATCAGGTAAGAAGTTTAGGTTTTTTTTTTTTTCCGCCATATGATTAATTTCACTCCATATTTTGAAGATAATGAGTTCAATTTGTAGGGTTTTTAATCTTTATTGTGTCTATTATGATTTAAAATTTTCAATTTTATGTAATTTGGTCAATTATAGCATGAAATTTGATATGAACATAGGGACATC